>NW_015541030.1:281275-287205 GCF_001515605.1 Sinocyclocheilus anshuiensis | reverse complement strand
GCGGATGCCCTGGAGTCACAGAGGAGCCAGAGCAGCATCCACACACTTCGTGAAAGTGCAGGGTGAAAGTGCAAGGCCGACGGAAGAATCCGGTAAGCTTTTGCCCCCAAAAGCAAACCTCAGGAACTTCCATCCTTCTTTGGAACGATGAAGTACCGGCTGTAGAACCCAGACTGTCTGTCGAGAGAAGGGACCACCTCAATGGCCTCCTTCTTCAAGAGAGTCTTAACTTCTTGTTCCATTACCAGAGCCTGCTCGGGGCCCACCAGAGTGGGAATGTCCCTGTTAAACCGAGGTGGAGGAGAACCGAACTGATTCGGTAGCCTCTTTCTACAGTGTGCAGGACCCATTGAGACACAGGCTCGGGGCCCACCAGAGTGGGAATGACCCCGTGGAAACAAGGCGGAGGAGAACCGAACTGATTGGGTAGCCTCTTTCTACATTGTGCAGGACCCATTGAGACACATTTGGCAGAAGTTTCCACGCTGCCAAAAAGGTCTACTAAGGGAATCAGTCTCTCGAGACTGATCTCTGGTGTAATCAGTGCGGCTAGGTCGGTGCCCTGAAGCAGCGAACCGGCAAGGGATGACCGAACTAGCTGCTCTAGAAACCTCCGAAGAGGTAGTGAGCCTCTTAGTACCGCTGCGTTTCCGGGTGGTGACTGAGAGAAGCGCTCATAGAACCAGAGCCTGCTCGGGGCAGGACCCAATGAGACACGCTTGGCAGGGGCTCCCACGCCGCCAGGTGACCTACTAAGGGAACCAGTCAGAGTCATAGTCAGAAGAAATACTTCATTTTAATTCAGATCATGTGTGATCCCCGCGATCTCGATCGCCGCCGTGCCTCAGACTCTGCATGCTTCGCTCCCAAGCAGACAACACACAAACTATATGTGTCCCTACCGGAAATATAGCGCGGGCAGGGAGGAACACACAGCCTGAACGCTGTCTGCTCTTCGCCCAAATGCTTCTTTTTGGCTGAAGCTTGACATAATGGAGCTTATAAGTGGACAAACAACATTAAATAAGACTCACAAACAGATAGCGACTGACACGCACACAGAGCGCTTGCTGAATGACAAAAAGCTGATGCCGGTTCCACCGCACCTGCTTTTATAGCTTCCTGGTCGCAACGACACCCGCCCATGACGTCTCGCCCATCTATTGGACTGATTTCATTTGTGATTCAGAGCATGGTCATACTTGAAGGCGTTCCCAAAGCGTTTCCGATGCAGCTCGAGTTCTCTCGGGGAACTCTTCTATTCTAGGAATACTCTTAGTAGGCAGAAAAGCCTTGTGAGTAAATCAGTAAAATATCATTTTAATGGTTACAAATTCTTAGTGATAGATAAATATAAATGTTATATACTGTGTCTTTCCACAGTTTCTAGTTTAATATGGTGGTTAAAGCCATTTCACCTGCCTAAATATTTATTACTAATCTGCTTTGCTCTTGGAAGTTATTGATTTGTTAGATAAGAAATGTAACAATAGGCATGTGTGCCAAATGTTTTAATTTAAAAGGACAATTTCTCCAAGAGGAAAGTTCTACTGGAGGTCCTTGTTTGATGATATAGACAGGAAAATAACCTGGTTTTTACCTGGGAAATATTGTATTTCCAATAAGTCAAAATGTCAAAATATGACGTAAAATATATTCTGTCACATCTAATGTTTCTAAACATTTGGAAATTGACAGCTCATATTATTTTTGTAAACAAGCAGGGGAGACATTAGCACATCTGTTTTTTTATTGACCTAGGTTCTCATATATTTCATTTTGCCAATGTTGTACACTTCTTAGTTTAAAACACATAATTTTTATTATAATAATATTAATAATCATATAAATATTATATAAATAAACCTATCCCTTTTTTATTGAATTAAAGTCACTTTTGAAATCTCTTTACCTTATAAAGAATAAAAACCCCTAAGAATCCTAAAATATTACAGATACTGTAATTATTTAAAGAAATGTTAAGCATTTAAGCATTTAGATGCTTCCCTTGTATATGCTTGTTTGATTCTTTTGTTTGGTGTAATGTCATTTGCAATCTGTTTTTTTTTTTTTGGTATAAATTTAAGATTTATCAAATTTAAGACTCATTGTATTGCCAGTTTTTTGTTTGTTTGTATTTTGTAATTGTTTATTTGAAACCATTTTTAATTTATTATAAGGTGTTCATCATTTTTTAATTGTTTAATTTGTCTAGTATTGGTCATTATTTTCTGTATTTGTGTGTTATTTTTGTATTGATTGTTCAAGCATAAAAAAAAAAAAACAGTAGAGTAAACATTTGTACAGCATTTTGTGAATGTTTCCTGGCCTTCCTTCAATAATTTATCATCTAAGAAAATGATTCGTAAAGATCAAAATATCATCCTTAGACCTCACATTAACCTTGGGTATGTTGCATGTTTAGAAAAGGATCATTTATTAAAATAAAAATATAATTAGCTAATTGTTCAATATATTTTAAAATGTAATTTATTCCTGTGATGCAAGGCTGAATTTTCAGCATCAATAATCCGGTTTCCAGTGTCCAGTTATATGCTATATATATATATATTTTTTTTTATTGTCAATGTTGAATCTGTAATACATATTTTAGGATTCATTGATAAATAGAACGTTCAAAAGAACTGCATGCATGTAATGATATATTATGATAATGCACAGCAAAGTGAACGACATAGTTCAAGACATTGCTCAGATGTTTTATTTCATGACATTTGTCAGGTGTTTGTCCTTAAAATGTTTTGGTGTGTAAGTATTTCTTACACATCTCATCCCAAGCCTCTGTTTTTAATTCTAAAACATCATTTTAGAGCTATTGTTGTATCTCAGCTTTAACAAAAATAATCCCTCATGTATTTACTTAAAACGTTTCTCTTTGCATTCATCTACTAAATAGTTATTTTTTTGTTTTGCCTAAAAGTATATGATTACTAAATTTTGCCATGTGCTATATGTAGTCACAAACATTTTCGTAATGTTTTCCTCTCAGACCTGGGCAGTTTTTGTCTTCTTGCCCGATCTCTGCAATGCTGGTTTAATGTGTTGGCCATTTCATCAGACTTTTTTTTTCCAGATTTATTCAAAGGTTTTTTTTTTTTTTGGTCTCTTGCTAAGGTTTATTCACAATATTTATTTTTCCTCTTATATCATACTGTTTAAAAATACTGTACAGTGTAGTTTTGAAAATAAAGATTCTCATTATACTTACCCTGATGCCATCCAAGGTGCATTTGACTTTCTTCATCAGAAAACAAATGCATATTTTTAATCTGATTGAAATTCAAGCTCTGTAGGATGCATACAATGAATGCCAATGGGTCCTGCCATTGTGATTTAGGAAACAAGTCAGTAAGTAAAACAATATCAACTTGAAATTAGCGCTTCTGATCAGGGCTCAGGTACTGTTTGAAATGTCTGAACGTTCATGCAACTTTCATTCTCTATTGCTATCAAAGCATCGCTTTCTATTTCTCACGTGAACATGCCAGCATACTTGTGTTGCACAACTACATGATAAATTGAGTGCTGATATAATTTTTAGTTCAAGCTTTATTTATGGATTTATTTTATAGAACAAACAAAACAAAAACATTTTGCTGTATAAGACATTAATTGATTACTTTTGGAATTTCCAAATGATTGCATGGTATGCATCTACAGATCTCAAATATCTTTCTAAAAAATGTGTTCTGCTGAAGAAAGGCAGTTGTACACATCTGGGATAGCATCAGGGTGAATGAATAATCAAAGGATTTGTTTTAGTTAAAGCAAGCACTGTTTTCCCTTTTCGGTTTGGGTCAGTTTCAAACAATTTGTCAATGCTTATAATTTTTTTGTCTGTGTTTTAATAAATAGCAAATGATGTACCATAATCTATTCAGAGAACATGGGGATAATTAGGTACAGGTGTGAAGAATCAGGGTAACTATAGTAACTAACAAGACAAAGAGAGACAGAAACCAAACACAGGAAGGAAGCATGAACCAGAGGAAACTAAGACTACATTTCAACATAAAAGTCCTTACAAAACAAAAGAGACAGAACACGGATTGTGACATACCTTTCACACACACAGAGGGCTCAGTATTGTTTGTCTGTAACTGAAATTCCTTGCCTTTCATAGTTTCTGTGTTTTTCTTGTTTCCTAGTTTTTGCCTTGCCTGTGTTTTGACCCTGGGCTGTTCCCTTCTTTTCCTAGTTTTGTGATCGTTTGCTGCCTGCCCTGACCATTGCCTTTTAGTTGGATTACTCTTTTGTCTCGCCCTGGCTTCCTGCTCCGCCCTGGCACCCTGCTCCACCGGCTCTGCCTTAGTCCCTAGGTCCTCCTCCAGCACATGGACCTGTCCCTCCATCCCTTCTTCTGTCCCGCCTACCTCCTGGACTTCTATGACCCTTTGAGAAACATCTGGAAGCCGCTCCTTAAGGGGGAGCTCTGTCACGATCTCAAGCAGGAGTGCCCACGAGCTCCTCTAGAGGGCACTCCATCCCATACCTTTACCACTCAATTCCAGACTCCATTTCCCATAACCCCTGCCTAGGAACTGATTACAGACACACCTGTTTCCAACCAGGAGGACTCTTTCAAACACAAAGAATGTACCCGAAATCACCTCCTATCCTCTCATTCACTATTCCCTAGGCCACTAATATAGTTCACTTGAAAGAGTGAATGAAAACGAAAGAGTGAATTCGGACACTGAGTGCACCGGAAGGACTGCCGCTTTTGCATAGCTTGTGCTTGCTGTTTAATATTCATTTGAAACTGGCAAACCGAAAGCTGCAGTAGTGAGATTAAAAGATTTATCTTGAACTCTGTTATGGAAATGATGTATAAACCATAGTTAAACAATTGAATAATCAATTTACAATGAATTTATACCTGTGTTGTATTACGCTGTATTACACCATGGACGATCACTTTGTAAAATTAATGGATGGATAAGTTAGCTGCGGGTGGAGGACGCCGAAATTCATTCGGTGCGCGACTCTCGCAGTCATGGCCAGACTTACCATTGGGCTTGAATGGGCTGCAGCCCAGGGGCCCCACCTTGTAGGGGGCCCCGCCTTAACCCGTTTACATTTGTTCAGTTATGTGCCAGTCAGAAATTATTAGCCACATTTCAACTGCGCACATGGGCCAACCGGGGCTAACAGCTTCCACATGCGCCAACCGGGGCTAACAGCTTCCAGCTTCCAACTACGACATTCAAAGCCATAATCAAACAGTATAAACTGGAATTTATCATTTTTTTCTGCACTGCGCCAAATCGCCGATTAATTTGTGATCACATGGCTACTTTAAATGGTTCCATTAAGCCTTTAGCCCAAAAGAGCGCACATTTACAAAGATAATGATAAATTCTCACATGTTCAAGCCTCACTTCTTTACAGAGTATGATTCTATATTATATTAATGTTCCACTAAATTAATCTGAAGAGTTTTGAGCGCTCTGTCCCGTCCAAAGACTATAGAATAGCCCACCCTAATATCTTACAGGGACTTTGTCTCGTCTCACTACCTCCACACAAAGTGGAGCAGAAATTTCATCAAGACGATTTAAAAAAATAAAAATAGCCATTTACAGGGTTCGTACGGTCATGAAAAACCCAGAAAGCTTTGGAAAAGTCGTGGAAATTTATTTTACAAACCTCTAAATAATAGAATATATGTTTAATCATGTCCTGAATCTCGGGTGCGGGATTGCGCATTTTGGTTTTACCCATTTTCGCAGGTTTCGCACGTTTGGAAAATTCCCGCAAACATTTATTTAATATACAATGTAGGTTAGATGAGTTAAAAAAAATTCACACAGAATATCAGATAAAGTCAATCATTTGAAAACAGCGTGTGTGGTTCAACTGTACCGCGTGTTCTCGCTCTCACTCTCTCAAAATTGCCTCACATCAGC
>NW_015541030.1:278931-280848 GCF_001515605.1 Sinocyclocheilus anshuiensis | reverse complement strand
GTGCGTGATTGCGCATTTTGGTTTTACCCATTTTCGCAGGTTTCGCACGTTTGGAAAATTCCCGCAAATATTTATTTAATATACAATGTAGGTTAGATGAGATTAAAAAATTCACACAGAATATCACATTAAAAGTCAGTCATTTGAAAACAGCGTGAGTGGTTCAGCTGTACCCTGTCTTCTTGCTCTCACTCTCTCAAAATTGCCTCAAATCAGCGCATCTCGTCTGCACTAAAATAGCTGCTGCACACTGAGATACAAGACTTTCGCTCAGCTGACAGGACTGTCACTTGCCTAATCGGGTCAGTGTTGCATCATCACAAAAGTTTATCATCTGCACGTCTTTTTAAACCATTCGGTACTTGCGCGCTCCAAACTAGTTTTCTGGGCGCTCACGGTCACATCCAAAGCGCCGAGCACACGAAGCCGCATGGCAAACACCTCAAGAAAAAGTTATTGTTTTCATTGTTTCTGACTCAAGTAACCTTGCATTTTAATAAATAATGTTACATAAAGACAGTTAAACGGTCAGTATAAATGAACAAGTTACTAGCAATAGCACAAGCATACAAATGAAACAAACTGTGCTTTAACATTTTCAGGTTGGCTAGCCTAAAACTAACAGTAGCTGCTACTATTCAGGAACAAAATACTATGATGTATAAAGTCATAGATATAGATTATATTTATATATGAATCCATATTAAATATGAAAAAGTTATTTAGTCAAGAGCAGATTTGAGCAGAGTGATTTTTTATTTTGTTCTTTAACACAGACTGACAGACAGCAGGTATGCTAAGAGTTTAATTTATAATACTGGCTAAGCAAATGACAATATACTTAACATTCTGGCATTCAGTTATGTGATTGTGTAGCCTAACGTATGTTGTCTGCATGAAGTAACGTCTGGCACAGTCGCAGCCTGTGTCAGGGTTCTGTCACTTCGGTCTAGTGTTATTCATGGTTTTGTGACAGAGCCCTGACACTCCCGCCATGTCATTGTTTTCATGTGAGTGTGTGGCCTCGAGAGTGCTCAAGCCGTGCGCTCTCGTCTGCGGGTACGGTTTCATGTTGGAGCGTGGTGTTCAGATCCCGGCACTCATGTCTTGTTGAGTTTCGGTTTCGTGTCGGGGTCCGGACACTCGCGCTCCATGTTCTGTCTGCTTGTGGGAGCGTGCGGTCTCGAGTCCGCTCGGCCGTGCGCTCTTCTGTCCACGTGTGTTGTGTTTTGTATAGCACGCGGTTTGTGTTGGGCCGCGTGCTTTTCTTGTTGTCTTGTGTTGTTGTTGCACGCAGCTCATGTTATCGACTGCGTGCTTTCATGTCCTGTTATCTTCTTACCTGATTATTGGTTAATTTGCCCCACATGTGTTCCCTCGTTACCCTCCTCGTTTGCTAGTATGTATTTATTCTCCTTGGGTGCGTCCGAAATCTCATACTGCTTAGTAGGTACTACATTTGAATTTGAACGTATTACTCGACTGTTAAAAAAGTACGTTCTATATAGTATGAATGCGAGTAGTATGAATGGAATTCGGACGTACTACATCCGCCATGTTGATGTTGTCACGTGACATGCGTCTTCACAACAGCGCCAAAATTTAAAGAGCCCGCACTACTGCGCGAACATCAGCAATGTTTCACGTTATTCTTACCGCTTTCATCGCGTTTTAACCTTGATTGGATCAACAGCTCAGAGGAGGCTTCTAGCTGCTCGCAGATCACTGATTTTTTAGGATTACTGATAAACTACTGTCATTTGATTTGTATTATTTGTATTTGTTACTTATTTTAATTTTAGTTACATTATGTCTGAATTTATTCTGTCTGTATAGGTATTTAAGTTTTTAGTTTTATTTAATTGGAGTTATTTTAATACTTCAACAAACTAAATGGAAATGAAATAATATATATAT
>NW_015541030.1:265882-278384 GCF_001515605.1 Sinocyclocheilus anshuiensis | reverse complement strand
ACACACATTTACAGACTGTGAGCCCTACAACCTACTGCCGCCTGAATGCTGCTGTGCCAATTCTTCGATTGTATTTCGAAGATTGGTTCGGCCCCCCTCCAAACCTCCGGCTTTCACGACAGTCCATCATGTCCCTCATTGCTGCTTTGAAGTCAGATTCTGACCATGGCTGGGAAAAAGATGTTGAGGTGATGGTGTTTCTCTACTGGCTGGCTCACGCAGCATCGTACAGGCTGCTGTCACTGGGCTTTGACATCCCAAAGTCCGCGGTGCATGACATTGTGCACAGAATCAGCAGGGCAGTCATCAGAATTTTGAGGAGGCTGATCGCTTTCCCGACCCCGGATGACCTGGAGGCAGTGGGGGCAGGTTTTGCCCAGCTGGCTGGGTCTCCAGTTTTCCACATGGTAGCTGGTGCAATAGACGGATGCCACATCCGGATCAAGCCACCAGCAAGTGATGCCCCATGCTATTGTAATAGGAAGCTGTTCCACTCTGTTCAGCTGCAGGCCATCACTGACCACAAGGGGAAGTTCCTCCATGAGGCAGGTTTTGCGCAGCTGGCTGGGTCTCCAGTTTTCCACATGGTAGCTGGTGCAATAGACGGATGCCACATCCGGATCAAGCCACCAGCAAGTGATGCCCCATGCTATTGTAATAGGAAGCTGTTCCACTCTGTTCAGCTGCAGGCCATCACCGACCACGAGGGGAAGTTCCTCGATATCTTTGTTGGATATCCCGGGTCTGAAAAGCACAATATCAAGACAGTCAATTACATTCATTAGATTACTGCATTACTATGACATGAAAAAACATTAGCATGATCAAATCATTAACTAATACAAATTTTGGGGTTAACTAATTAAAAAAAAAATCTTACTTTATATTTTTGTTTTAGGTTCTCCCACTTTTGACTTGAGCGCAGAAATTTTGCCCTCAAGTCCCTGCTGTCACAAAAGCTCTGTCACAATAAATGCACAGAAATCAAGCATAAAAAGAAGGCAGTAAGACCTTTGCTTGAAGTGTTAGTATTTACTACGTTCAGAGTCAACAGCACCTGAATAAAAGCACATTTTACATAACTTGTTTACTTACTCAAAACCTTTGATGGCAGCATTACGCTTTCCAGTGAAGAGGGCTTCATTAGCCACTCTCCACTGAATAAGGAGCTGAGTGTGTTCATCAGTCCCTGTAATGTCAAAGCCTACTGTTTTTCGAATACTATGAATTCGGACATACTACTCGCCTCGCATACTGTTTTTCGCCTACTATATAGTATAGAAGTATGCGATTTCGGACGCAGCTCTTGTGTTTGCAGTCCCGTGCTAGTTCTTCATCTTATCACCCTGGATGTGTCCTGATCTTGCCTTGCCTGCCAGTTTTTCCCCCACGGGGTAGTTTTTGTTGTTTATTTTGTTTTATTTTTAATAAAAAGCCCTTATCTCCTGCACCGTTGAGTCCTCGCCTCATCCCTTCATCCCCAACCCTGACAGCCTGTGCTTATTAGAAAGCAAACAAATAGCATTAATAATCATTAATTTTCCTTAGCATATGCTATGATAAATCTGAAAATTTGTGTAAAATAATGGAGCATTAGGTCATGAATATTGCCTTAAAAGTCATTAAAATTTAATGAGCGAATGCCTACGATATAGGAGTTAGCCTATCACACAAACTAGAGTCCTGTTTTTCCGAATATCTGCACGATCGCAAAAGTACAATAAACAACAAGTTACTGAGTAACTTTCAGACACAAAATTCAGTTTTGCCCCATCAATGCGTCTCCGAGCAACACAGTGTTTTGTTTCTCAGCATTACACGGACCAGTAAATGGTTCAAACAGGCTATAAGTACAGTCGTTTGCTAAGTTAAATGAATTAGCTTTTTAAACGAATCGGTTGATTTAAGGATTCAACTCACTCATTAAGAATGCTGCCACCTACTGGCGGTTGTAGTTTCATATTTTAAAAAGTAGCTCATTATTTCATTTTTGCAATCATTTAATATTTCTACATTAAAATGTTGTATTTAAACTTAACATAACTTATGCAAAATCCACCTTTAACCTCAAGCCCAGGGGCCCCCGGCCCCGTAAGTCCTGCCCTGCGCACAGTGCATTATGTGCATTCTCTAGTCGTTGAGCGGAGAATGAGGTCTCTGCAAAGTAAAAGTGGGCGTTTCTCACTTTGTGGGTGTTTTCAAACTGGTGGATTTATCAAAATCATGCAATGAAAATGATCCCCTTACATGACCCAAACCCATCACTATGACGTCAGCCAATCAGGTAACATGGTCCAAAATGCCCCTCTGTTTTGGCCTCGCCCACCAATCTGGTAACTCCCATTACTTTCCTGCAGAGACCTATACTTGGTTGAGCATGCACCAGTTGTACACTTGTTTATGCTGTACCCGATAACGTCCACTGTGGTTTCGGACACCACTACAAATGGCTGTCCCCTCAAATAGTGCCCTATTTAAGGGTATAAGGGGCGATTTCGGATACAGCCAAGGGCTTATATATACAGAGAACATGGAGATAATTAGTTACAGGTGTGACTAATCAGGGTAAATATAGTAACTAACAAGACAAGACGAGACAGAAACCAAACACAGGAAGGAAGCATGAACCAGAGGAAATTAAAACTAAATTTCAACATAAAAGTCCATACAAAACACAAGAAACAGAACAGGCATTGTGACAGTTTCCCAGATGACAGAATAAGTATTTTCCCCTGTCATCCTATTCAAAAAGGCTCTTTATTTATTTATTTTCTTGAGCATTGCTGAATATTTTCACCTTGTGTAATATTTGTCTGTGAGTCCTTCGGTTATCTTTAGTTGTCTTCACAAAGCATTAAGAATCAAGGGTATGTAAACTTTTGAACTGGTTAATTTGTATGCTATTATAGTACTCTCATCAAGGCATCTCAAACACACCTAATAGTGTTGCGATTAATGCAGAGGAGCAGTTTTATTTGCCTGCATTCATCTGGAAGAAATTATGAATTGATTAAAAGTTATGATTGATTTCTTCTTCAGGTGCATCTGGTGTTGATACAGACAGAGTGTTTGTGATGGAGGGAGAATCAGTCACTCTACACACTGGTGTTGAAACAAACCAACAAGATAGAATCAGATGGTATTTCAATGACACTCGCATCGCTCAAATCACTAAAGATCTCAGCAAGATCTGTACAGATGTTCAGTGTAATGAAGGTACTGAGAGATTCAGAGACAGACTGAAGCTGGATCATCAGACTGGATCTCTGACCATCATGAACATCAGAACCACAGACTCTGGAGTTTATAAACTACTGTTCAGCAGCAGCAACATTAAAACATTCAGTGTCACTGTCACTGGTGAGTATCATTTTAGTCTTTCAGTGCTTTTTCACTTCAACGGTTTTAGAAAACTAATATATTTAAATCGAACCAGTAAATGTTTCCGTTGTGGCCTGTTTGAAGAAGTGAGCTTTCACTCAATATTACAATACAACTCAGATCAAATCTATCATCTTCACATGCACTTCACATCAAACTGACAGACAGTTGATACATTTTTGTTGATACATACGTTTTTGTCACCTTATGAATTTTAAACTTTTGAAGTCTATTGTTATTAGAAAAAAAAAAATCAAATTATTTGTAAGTTTTCCCATGAGCACTGCTGTTTCTTGTTTTTCTTGCTGTTTTAGCTGCTGTTCCTTACAAACCCACCAGACGACACCTTTATTAAATAAATCAATGGCATACACTGTAAAAAAAAAACGGAAAAAAAAAGAGTAAAAAGACTGGCAGCAGGGCTTCCAGACATATTCTGTTAAATTACAGAAAAAACTGTAAAAATACAGAATAGACTTTACGGTCAAAATTCATAAAATTACAGTATATTACTGTTGATAGTTTATTTTTAAACTATGGAAAAACTGATAAATTATGTAAAATAACAGAAAAACAACCAACTTTCAGGTTAATTGCTTAACTCGTTATTTGATAAATCTGTCCACCTACAGTAATTTACTTTTAAAGTACAGATTTTCCATGTACAATAACTAAGAAATAATTTATAAAAATGCAGTAAGCACTTATTTAAAAAAAAACATATTTTCAGGATTAATCCTTTTTACAGAAATCTCACAACTTCAACCAATCTCTGTAAATTAAAAAGGTATTTATAAGTTATTTTATGTCTACCTAGAATAATCTAGTTAAAATACAGATATTATTAATATTTTCAAGAAACGGCTGAAAACACATCTCTTTCATCTTCATTGGACCCTCTAACTCTAGCACTCTCTATTCTAATCCTACTTCTAATTTTATCTGCTTTTTTTTTTTATTAAAAACTTGACACTCTAACATTTGCACTCTCTATACTATTTCTATTCTAATGGCCAATCCATCATTTTTTGGGGGATTTTTTATTGATCCATTTTTTTTTTTTAATAAGTATCGGTTCAGGCACCGTTTAGGCATCGGAACTGTTTAAAAAGTATCGATTTGGCACCGGTTTCAAAAAAAAAAAAAAACGATACCCAACCCTACACATTTGGAGTTTTATTTTATTTTTTTTAGAAAGTTGTCTAAGATCTGTTGAGGCATAAAATGCATCTGAGTGGGTATACCAACATTTTGATTATCCAACAATTTAATGTAGAAAGCACAAAGGTAATCCATATGGTTCTAGTTAATAAAGTAATACTAATAATAACAAAAGTTGACTTGTTCCACACCTGAATTGTCATGCTTATCTGCTGTAGATCTCCACAGTCTTTCCACACGGCCTGAAACCAAAAAACATTTTTTAATACTTTGTATTACATTCACACATTACAGCCTATGTTCCACTGAGACAATGATCTCGAAGCTGAGCAGGAAAGGTTAACAGTGATGTTTTGGTCCGCCATGTGATATTAGCTAAATTTACAGAAAGTAAATTTATATTATTTACTTTGACTTAGCTGCATCATATTACTACCTGGGGTTGTAACTGTCCAGGATAGATGCAATTTTCATAATCAACAATCCAATATGTAACGGCAGTTTACTCAGCCTCGGGCCTTAAGATGTGTGTTTCATTCCTCATCAGAACACAAAGATTATATCAATTATTACTTATAAGATTAACATATGCAATACATGCATAATATAAGTGTAGGTGAGCAAATGCGCCCAGAATGTGAATGCAAACGCTGTTTAATTGCAAGTTAAGCATTTTCCCATAGAAAACCATTACAAAACGCTTAACGCATTAAGATAGTGACAATGGAGGACCGAATTCTGTATACTTAATAAAATATACTATGTACATGTACAGGAGAACCTGAAAGGGGGAAAAAGCGCCTACCTTGTGATTTACCATGTTGCATTCATATTCATAATCAATAAGGTGTAACTGGATTCACTCTCAACACTGTTTTGATACAGTTAGCCACGTTCAGCGTTTCAAAATGCCCCGCCGTTTAAGAGTTTGAAAAACTGGCGGGTACTTCCAGATGAGCAAAGACTTTATATACACTCGAAACAAAACAGTTTATTAAATCTTGTTTTGAGTCTTTTGAGGTCAACTGATCTTTCTTATAAACGTGTTGCAGTTTTCAGTGTTTTGCCCTTCAGCTCTCAATGCCAGTTATGTGACTGAACTGAACACCATTTAGAAATGCTCATTTTAGCTTCTAAACTACACTTAAAAACACAAATGCTTAGTGCAGCAACACTATCTAAAATACCTCAGTCTGTTGGCATGTCTGCTGTACTATCGTCAGAATTTGTTGTAGTTGGTGAAATTTGTTGTAGTCTCACTAAAGAAAGAGCACATAATTTTCTCACACATTTCCAAATGTATAGCCTGAAATAAATTCAAATCATCCACGTTTCCATCGCTGTTGTGTTGTGATGTTACATTCGTGAATGAATCGTTCTTTTTGAACAAATCTTTTAGGTCAGGGGTGCCCAACCCTGCTCCTGGCGATCGACTGTCCTGCAAAGTTTAGCTCCAACTCTAATCAAAGACACCTGCCTTTAATTTTTAAGTGATCCTGAAGACCCATTAGGGTTGGAGCTGATCTTTGCAGGACAGTCGATCGCCAGGAGCAGGGTTGGGCACCCCTGTTTTAGGTGAACGAATCGTTCTCGTTATCCATTGACTCATATTTCTCGTTATCCATTGACTCATATTTCTCGTTCACTGAAATTACTCCCTCCAGAGCAGCGCGGTGCTATTAGCAGCGCATGCACAGCTCGGTGAACCGGGTAGCTCTGAGGATTGTTTCATCCTGTCAAAGATCGACTAAACCTTGAGCCAATATCCTTCGAGTATGAGATGTGACGGACCATGTGATTTGTTGAATGTAGTGAACGAATACGCCCTTCACTGAACAAGATTAATTTGAGTCTGAACGAGATCAAGAGATCTTCTCGTTCGGGATCGAAATGACCGAACTGGTACATACATGTCGTTCGCGAACGAGTTGAATGAACTGGTACATATCTTGTTCGTGAACGAAATGAATGAGATTGTACCGGGTCAGTCGGCCATTTAGCATGTGAGTCAATCTCAATCAGCAATCAGCAGAAAGCGGATGCAAAGTGCAGTTATAGGTACTGTCAGGGCCGTTTCTAGCCAATTTGACGCCCTAGGCGAAATCTGCCACAAATCTGCGACAAATATTTGGACAAATGTGCCACAAAAGTGCCACAAATACTGCCTAAACAAAATACTAATTTTGTGCACTTTATTTACTGTACCAATATTTTAAATTGGCCTTTGAACTTGGCTTTATTGCATGGCAAAAAAAAGTGTTTTTTTACAGTGTACAACATTCTACTAAATATCTGTCAAATGTATAGGTAAAGTTGCTTATCAGTCCATCTTGAGAAATAATGACTGTCTGTCTTTAGCTGTTCCAGATTCAACTGCTGCTGCTGCTGCTGCTGCTGCTGCTGCTGTTGTTGCTGTTCTGCTGGTTGCAGCTGCTGGTGCGATTTACTGTCACTGCGGGAGATCAAGACAAAATGGCAAGTATTGCATACAGCTGATTCGACAAGCTGGAATAAGATTTATTGTGCCAAAAAAGTATGTATATTTGTGTAAGTATGTATTTTTATACTAATTGACCAAAGTAAAATTTTATTGTTATTGTTCAAACAGGAAATAGGACACACCACAATGATCAGGATCAGGTGAGATACTATGAGCACAAAATCTGCCTGTAAACACCTACAGATTTAAAACAGATTGGCATCTTTGAGAACTGTTAAGGCTCCAATAAACTTCAAGCAAAATCAAATAACAAAATGGTGTGATGTCATTTTAAACAAAATTAGGCCAAACCAAAGTTTGTTTTGTTGGAGTTTGAAACAGCTTGCTTTGAACTACCATTGGCATGTGGCGATTACACAATTGCTAGGTGTGGCTCTGGGGATTCACCTTCTTTGACATGAAAATCTTCTCCAGTTAATTTATTTTGTTCAGTTCCTCGAGATCAGACGTCCATAAGTAAAAACAATACTCTGGGGAGCTTCTTTATAGAAACTGTAGCGACAACGACACAGTAAAGCTACTTGCTTTAAAGCCCTATGCTATATAAATAAATGTGACATGACTGGAGTGCCAAATTGCAGCTCATGGAAACATTTATACATCACTATGACAAGATGCTTTCTTAACTGCTGTTTTCTCAGCACTGTTATTGTGTTGTGTGTTTATTTAGCTATTGAGAGGAAAGTGCACAGCACATATTTACGTTCATCTAAACGCTGCTCTCAGCAATGCAGGTGGCGTCTGAATGTTTGCAAACTGTATATCGCTGGTCACGTATTTCAAACGTTTTACCCCTAAATTGAAAAAACATTTTTTAAAGGGGTTTGTTTGTGTAACTGATTCATCAATTTTTTCCACAATAATTTGTCTTACCTTCTGTGAATCTGTGTTCTTTCAGGAGAATGGTGAAGAAGGATTGCTCTTTACTCAGACTGAGACTCTGCAAATGGTGTTTGCTGATGGGGCATCCCTTAATCAGAATGGGACTCTGCGACTGGGTTTTGCTGGAGGGGCATCAGCTGATCAGGCTGAGACCTTGCCGATGCGTGCTGCTGGAGGGGCATCCGCTGATCAGACTGAGACCTTGCCGATGCGTGCTGCTGGAGGGGCATCCGCTGATCAGACTGAGACCTTGCCGATGGGTGCTTCTGGAGGGGCATCCGCTGATTAGACTGAGACCTTGCCGATGGGTGCTGCTGGAGGGGCATCCGCTGATCAGGCTGAAACCCCACCGGTGGGTGCTGCTGGAGGGGCACCCGTTGATCAGGCTGAAATACTACTTAAAATAATCAGTCAATTATTTTGCCCATACACTGTAAATTCTAATATAGTAAACCGTAGTAAAATTAGTAAACCTTACTCAAAAAAAAAAAAAAAACATGCAAACCAACTGCCTTGAAATAACCAAGTAAAGTGAAATGAGAATAGTATGTTGTACTAACCAAGGTTTAATTGGTGTTGTGAACTTGCGCGCAAGTTCTGGCAACTCAGAATCACTATTTTCAACCACTAAATGATAATTTCAGATGTAGCATATGACAGTCTGGAAGCAAATGGTTGAGGGACAAACCATGTCCCTTTAGAAGACTTAAGCCGCTTTTGCACCACTGAGCCAAACCACTCTTGTTGCTTAACCATTCCATTCTGTGCAGATCTGGCTCAATGTGATACGGATATTTTTACATTTTTCACTGTTGGGCTGAAAACAGAGCCCTTTGGAATGCAACACAATTGTGTCAGCCATTGCTTTGGTAATGCAAGAGTTAAGATATGGAACCAGATGTAAATATCGCCCATGCTATTAAGGATGAAATATTTATTTTAAATGTTACTATTAACTTGTGTTTACTTCACTCAAATAACTCTCTTGGCCAGCTACAGAAAAACTGGTGGCTAGGCAACACACAAATGGCCCATTCTGGGGTGCGTTTCTCAAACGCAACTATGGTCGCAAGTTCCGTCGTTAACAATAGAACTAACTACCATAGATAGCTAACGATGCTTTAGGGAAACGCACCCCTGAGCAGCGACGTCACTCCAGGCATTCTACAGCACGGTTTAGCATGTTTAACTAAGAATTCCGGATCAAGAATGGTTTGTAATTGTAATGAGTCCACTGGAGGCGAGTTGAAAAGAACCCAAGTGCAGCTTTATTTAAACAAGGTAAAATCCAAATCCAAACAAATGAAGAGAGACTTGTCTTGGCATGAACAAACTTGACTTGAGCAGACTTTACTTGAACAGACTTCACTTGGCATGGCATGAACAGACTTGGCATAAACAAGAACTCACCAACAGAGGTACAGGGACAATACTCGATGAGAGACAAATGCAACATGAGGTCTATAAAAACCAAACAAAGAGGGTCACATGACACAAATCAACCAATGGGAAACAAGGCACATGACAACTAATCAAAACATGACACACACACTAGGCAAGAATACAAAAGGTGCGTTCAACTTCATGCAGCACTGCACAGACCGATTGCAATCTGACTTGAAGCAGTGCATGCCGGTTAGAAATTTTGTCCGACTTGAACCGGCGCCGGCGCCAACGCCACGTCACTGTCACGTGTGGCATCAAAGTACCGCGATAGCGTTTCGAAAGCATCCGGCTGACTCAGCTGGAGCAGTTTCTCAAGAGCGACTGCAGGAACGCTGATGACAACACAGCTGTTTCACGATTGGCCAAATTCAACACATGACAACAATGATGTGTTTCTAACATCTTCAATTCCAATACTGCTCACAAATCTGTTTTTTAGAACAGTAAAAGCTTTTTTTTACTGTAGTCGCAATGTTATATTGTAACGTTATATAAAAAACACTGATAAAAGCAAATATACCTCCACTTTATTGGTATTTAAATAGTATATGTTTATGTTGAACTTTATTCTTGAACAGATGGCGCTGTTTCTGTTGCTCATGAAAACGTTTCTGAAACGTCTGTGCATTTGACAAATATTGCATGTTATTCACTTCATCTGTGATGCAAACACCGTGAGAGCATCACTACCGGGAGCAGAAAGTGTCCGACTTTAAGTCTCCGCTTTTAAACAACTCCATTCATATGGAATATGTTTGTCAAAGTGTCAATAAAGAAGTCACTGACACTGTTTATTTGAAAATATTGAAAAACAATTAAGGTAGCGATACACGATTTTAGGGGTTGTAGGGTGTAAAGTGTCCTCTTAACCCTCTGGTGCTCCTTATTTGGGAGTCACACTTGTGGTCTTCACAGTCAAAAGTGACCGGACACCTAAAATGTAACTTTTTCCCCCAGTAAAATCAATGTAACATATTTTTGTTTAATAATATTTTTTCTTTTGTATTTTGAGAGAATTTCATGGTACTAATTAATATTTATGCAATAATTATGATACATTTTTCCCATTGAAAAAAAAAATAAAAAATTCAAATATTTTCTATTACTTTTCAGTTATGGCAGTATTTCATGTAAAAATAGAGACAATGCCTTTAAAATCAATTTTTTAAGCCAGATTAGTGCCAACTGGTGGGAGTAAATTAAGAAAAACATCTGCAATTCTATGGTTGTTTTTAGACATAAATCAATATTTTAATTAAGTTGTGGGCTTGGATATATGTTTAGACATGTTCAAAGACAACTTTTTGTAAAAGTTTAGATTTTTTTTGTTTTGAAATGTTGATTTGAAGCGTCAGTTTTTGAATTATTATTACTACAGTCAAACCTGAACACAAAGCAAGCATTTTGTTACACAAAACATTACAATTTTATAAAAATATAAGAAAAATGAACAGGAATGTTTTATCAGAGCTTAATCCTTCTGGGTCTGATCTGATTTCAACCTCTTATTTCAGTTTTCTGACTCGTTATGGCTATATGGTTATAGCCATACCAATTCATTTGAATGTGCATAATTGTGTATGTGTGTGTGTTTGTCTGTGAGTGTGTGTATGTGTGTGTGTGTGAGTGGATGTGTCTGTTTTGCACTCTTGATGTTTTAGAGTATAACCCCTTCCTTGCTTGAATTATTGCTTTTATTTTACATATTTGCTGTGTTACATTCGCACCAGTTCATAGGTGTGTGTGTAAATGTGTGTGTATGCGTGTGTGTGTGAATGGATGTGTTGGTTTTGCACTCTTGATGTTTTAGAGTTTCACCCCATCATTGCTGTGTACTTTTTTTCTGCATTGTGGCAGATTTGTAAATTGCACACACAAATGTTTTGTTTTTGTCAATTTCCCATTCATTTCCTATGGTCGGTCATTTTTGACACGAATACCACAAGTGTGACTTTTTTTTTACGACCACTTAGCTTGCTCGAATCAATCCCTACATTTTTTTGTGTGCTCACAATCAATTTTTGTGTTTTTGTCGATTTCCCATTAATTTCCTATGGTCGGTCATTTTTGACTGAAGACCACAAGTGAGACTATTTTTTTACGACCACTTAGTCTGCTCGAATCATGCCCTCAATTTTTTTGTGGGTTCACATTCCAAATGCCATAAAAGTCACCAAGTTTCGTACCATTCTGATGAAGCTGTGATTTTTAAAAATTCAAAACAGAATTTTTATCAGTCAAAAGTGACCGAAGAGCACCATAGGGTTAAATATGCAATAAATAATTAAATAAACTGTAAGAATCTATAGTCTGCCCCGACCCAGATTCCACTCCACAATATATATTTGTGTAACCCCTCTCTCCCGGGTCCTCACCGCCACACCTCGTTCTCGCTCCGAGTGGGTCTCGAACCCAGGTCTCCAGCATAGGAGGCAGACGCACTAACAAGGAGGCTAAAGACTGCAGCCCCTAATGTCAGTCACTAGTGCATCTCTTGAGATCAGGGGAGTGAGGTTTACCTGCACAAAGCAAAAAAGGTATGATTAAAAATAAAACCTGTCAATTAGACAATAAATAAATAAATCTAAAATGATGGCTACACCCCTTGCTGCAGTTAACGTTACTTCCACAGGCTATGCAAACCCCTTAAACCTTACTCCCATCTGGGTCACAGCACCAATGTAACCCCTCCCTCCCGGGTCCTCACTGCCATACCTCGTTCTCGCTCCGAGTGGGTCTCGAACCTGGGTCTCCGGCATGGGAGGCGGACGCACTAACAAGGAGTCTAAAGACTGCAGCCCCTAGCCGCCATTACATTTGGTCATGCTCATTTCCCAAAATGGCTTAATTATTATAGAGAAGAATAAAGTCAACAGTTATGTTGTTTCTAGACCATTTGGGATGATCACATCCTGAGGAAATGGTGACCAATTGTAGAATGAGAATGGGTGTGGGACACCGAGAATCATCTCAGAAAAAGGGGTGTAAGAACTTAATTAACATATACAGACTACAGTTAGGACAGGAGCAACTTCATTTACATTAAGGGTAGTAAACTGTAACTGTATAAAAGGTTTGAACTTAGGATGTTCAGGGTTCATTCTGACTCCGTTGAACCCAAGGTACTACGTG
>NW_015541030.1:261967-264748 GCF_001515605.1 Sinocyclocheilus anshuiensis | reverse complement strand
GTCCTCACTGCCACGCCTCGTTCTCGCTCCGAGTGGGTCTCGAACCTGGGTCTCCGGCATGGGAGGCGGACGCACTAACAAGGAGTCTAAAGACTGCAGCCCCTAGCCGCCATTACATTTGGTCATGCTCATTTCCCAAAATGGCTTAATTATTATAGAGAAGAATAAAGTCAACAGTTATGTTGTTTCTAGACCATTTGGGATGATCACATCCTGAGGAAATGGTGACCAATTGTAGAATGAGAATGGGTGTGGGACACCGAGAATCATCTCAGAAAAAGGGGTGTAAGAACTTAATTAACATATACAGACTACAGTTAGGACAGGAGCAACTTCATTTACATTAAGGGTAGTAAACTGTAACTGTATAAAAGGTTTGAACTTAGGATGTTCTGGGTTCATTCTGATTCCGTTGAACCCAAAGTACTACATGTACTTTGTCACTGCTATGCTGCAATAAACATCTTCATCAAGATCTTCAACGTCCTCATCACTTTTTCTTACAAAACAGTGGTTCCAGGGCCCCGTTTCAATAATGAGGTTCAACCAACTCTGAAACTTGAACTCTGGGTTGACTTACCCTGAAATGGGAAACTCTGAGCTTTCGGTTTCAGAACAACTGAACTAAGTTAGTTCAATCCACTCTGAGTAGGTTGACTTTGAGTTTAGCAGGTGCACCACAAAAAGCCATGATTAATGGAGCTCCAAAATTATGATTCACCATGGCAACAGCACCTGACAAAAAGATGTCTGCATACTTCTGAGTCAATACGTAACTTTAATTCTTAATCACTGTTATAATATCAAAGGTAAAAACTGGCAGAAAGATAAGTTATTGAACTAATATTAATTTGCATGGTATCCCACAGGCAGGGGTGCCGCTATGGTTCTAGGCCCCCTGCATATCACACTGAGTTGGGCCCACAGGCAAAAGAAAAAAAAAAGCAGCTAAACAGGAAGTATAAAAACATAATTCAATCAGGTAAAGCTTTAAGCATAAAAGGTTAATAGATGTAGGCTACATGACTTTACAAACATTTGACATTAAATATCATTCAGGGTCTATTTCAGTGTGCAGCAGCTTTTTCCAAATAGGCTAATTCTCTTTTCACATAATGAAATGTTCTCTAATACAGACTGTTGCATTTCTTATTCGAGTAATGAAATTAACATTTGACTTCAACTCAGCCAACAGCAAGAAGGCTCGCAAATTAATGAAGAAAAGATTAAAAGGATGGCCAAGTACTGGAGGAATTTTAAAATCCAACAGGAAAAAGAACAACTGTTGCTTTTGTGTTTGTAGGAAATAAAGATGACCAAATAAATTTAACAGCTGTGGTGGTGGTGGTTACGGCATATTTCTCAAACTACCCTTCCATCTGGCATCCTTCCATTCCATACAGTAATCCGTTTCATTTTCGATGGGTTTGTGCCCAGGAAACTACACCAAAATTCTCAGAAAGAGTGTGAGAGCAAGGCACACTTTCCTTACCGCTCTGCATGCATGGCCTTACTAATGTGTTCTGTATCCCTGATGTTTTTATAGAAAACTACCATTTAAAAATGATACTGCTCAGATAAATATGCAATATTATGCAATATGCAAATACAATATTTTTGTAGTGTGAATAAATAAATGAAAGAGGTATTTAAAAATTGCCAACTCTTTAAAAAGAGGGAGGAGATGGAAAGAAACTCTGGGTTTAATGACCAGGTTAGGCTCACAGAGTAAGTTACCATGGTAACTGACTCCGGGTATAAGTTACCTCTCTTTCAGAAACATGCTTTATTTACCCTGCTTTCTTGGGTTTGAGATACCTCAGATTCTGAAACAGAAAACCCAGAGTTTCCCTCATTTCATGGTTAACATACACAGAGTTTTCACTTAATCTCCTTTCTGAAACAGGCCTTGTTGTGGAACAAACAATGGTCTTCTCAAATTTGTCAATAAAGCTCAAGAAGCAGAGTTCCAGATGTCAAAATAAGACTTTATTGAACACAGCAACAAAGCCGAGATGACAGCCGCCGCATCTGAGTCTTTGTCTGTCCGGGCAGCCATACTTATACCTTGTTCTTATCAGTCTTTTTTAACCAAGAATTGGCAACTCGGCCTCTGATTGGTCTTACTCCACTAGTTTTGCTACAATTAATTCTTACTCCTCCTGGTTTGCTTTCTAATTGTAGACTCCTGCTAGTTTTAACCATTTTCCTAATAACTTTAGTCTCACACTCCCCCTGGATGCAGGTTTCCTCATGGGCCATTCATCATACTTGTTTGTGCCATCCTTGACATATTCTTGGAAGTCACCCAGAGTTCTGAGTTCTTGACTAGTGAATCTTAGTTGGATTTAGGGTGTTGACAACTACAATGAATACGATGTGTGTTTTTGAGAGTATACGAGACAATAAACATTATCCTGGCTAGTCAGAGACTGTAAACACTTTGGATGCTTGTCTTACTCTCTTCTTAAGTTCTGTCTCCCGGGAAAATCGGGATAAAGGTTTAGGCCAAAATCAAGTCCTCAACTACACAATAAATGTTATAGCAATTATATACATTTGTAAGACAGTATTACTGTCTGAATAATCAGGGCATGCAGTGCTCTCTTACTCTCTTTTTTGTGTCTGTGAAAGCTATATAATGTATGAATTCACCTAGATAATTAATGTCTGTAACCAAAATAATAAAACGCCAAATTATACTAGGCTATATTAATTCAAGAAACATAGCAGCCACCAAAAAAAAAAAAAAAGAAAAATAAAAAATTAAGAAAGGTTTTG
>NW_015541030.1:259425-261208 GCF_001515605.1 Sinocyclocheilus anshuiensis | reverse complement strand
AAAACAAAGCACCCACCAAAAAAAAAAAAAAAGTAAACTACAACATTAAGAACTGTTTTGCTTAAAAGCCTTCAAATTTTTAGACGAAACGGATTATTATGTACTAACGCTATCAAACAGCATTTACATAGTTTTACAAACAGCACTAATGCAGATTAAAGAACGTGACGACAACACGTCTCTACGTCTTCGCGCTGCAGTGTGTAGGGAGCCTCCCAAGTTATATTTTCACTTTCATTCGTGACACAACGGTTTCTTAATGCACCAGTACGCTCGATACCAACCGCTGTAAAACAATAATAATAAGAAGAAGACACAATGGCTTCGGGTTTATTGAAGAGAAAGAACATAGCACTATGTATCAAAATTTGCATTTATTTTGTAGAAAGCCTAATGAAAATGAAGCTTCTCTTTATTTCGCAGCTATTGTTCTGGTGTTTACTCGACCATGGTAAGACATTTAGGCTTAATATCTTTCTTTCGGTGTTCTAACGATTTGTGCTAGCCGAAATTTGTGGTTAAAACGGTGTTTTCAGTAACAAGTAGCCTACAAACATGCGTATGATCAGGATGCTTCGCGGGCTCAACAGAAGCTGTCAGAAAGGTTTAGGACTGCGTCAGGGATGGTTTGGTAATCTGTTATAACGGGTTACATCATGCAGGAACTCCAGCCCATTAGTTTGTCTTCTGTATTAACAGTATTCTGTAAACTGCATTGACGAGGTAAATTGGGAAACACCGTGACAAAAACTTAATTCAGCATCATCCTTGTAGTAATTTACCTTGCTGTTACTAACACTGTGGAAAAGAAATATATGTATTATAAATGTTACAATTAGGCTATTATACCTACTAAATATTGGGAAATGTAACTTTTAATTAGGCTGTTTTCGTCGTTTCTATGGGTTTATGATATTTCTTTATGACATTCCATAGTTTATTATTATTATTATTATTATTATTATTATTATTATTATTATAGCCCTGGCAACAAGGAGCATGAGTTTACATGTGACTACCATATTTTAATTTGTTCATTGTATTTACAAATCATAGGTGGTGGGGAAATAACTGCACAGAAGGTGCTACCAGCAATCATCAGGGTTGCCAGGTCTGCAAAGCCAAACCAGCCCAATTGTTATATTTGACAGTAATGCATATCATTTGTGTTTTGCAGTAATTTATTTATGTATTTATTTATTTTGTGTTTTATTTTATTTTATTTTTTATTTTTTGCATGACCATGACAAGGCATTTATGGATATATTTTTGTCTGTACTACCTGATGTTCAATTATTCCTACACAGTTAACACAACCCTTAAGACATTGCTGAGATGTTTTATTTCATGACATTTGTCTGGTTTTTGTCATTACATTACATTACAAACATTCTTGTGTGTAATTATTTCTTACGCATCTCATCCCAAGCCTCTGTTAATTCCAAAACATGGGGAAAAAAATTAGATGCGGAAAAATGCCAATAATTTACATTCTAGTTTTGCATTGCATTTACACAAATAACTACTTCTGACTGGTTTACAATAGTAAAACTTATAAAAAACTTCTGTTTAGTTTACAATCAGTGATAAAAATAAATAAATAAATAACTTTTTTTAAATTAAATAGAATATTTTTGTTTGATATTGACAGCTGTTTGGGGATATATCGTTGTATTGTTGTAATGTTGTAAATGTTGTATTTTTTTGGACCAGTTTTAAAGTTTTATTACATTTTTCCTCCTGAAATCCACCCTTCTGCTGGGATCAGAATAATTCTTTTTTT
>NW_015541030.1:228876-258697 GCF_001515605.1 Sinocyclocheilus anshuiensis | reverse complement strand
AAAAAAAATTTTTTTTTTTTTTTTTTTTTTTTGGATCAAAAGTACCAATAGAGTTCATTTTCTGAGAATTGTATGTAGAAAATAAGAACAATCATAATTTGGCTATAGGGTTTTTCTTTATTTTTAGAAGAGTGGAGTGTATGCAGGGACAGTGGGAAAATAAAATCAGGACATGATTCCAAGTCTTGAACCTGTGTCCCCATAAGTCAACAGGCCTCAACTCTCCTAAACTAGTGCATAGTACACTGCACCATCCATTCTTGTTTGCACTTGTTTGGATATTAAGTATGTACAACTTGACAAATTTAATGTTATTTGAACTTATACAATTTAGTTGGAATAACTTTATGAAAGTAAGGTGAACTTCATTTTTTAAGTTTTCAGTACCAAAGTTTAAGTTCATTCAGTTAAGTTGTATTTACTTACTGACACGTGTTATTTTAACTTATAGTTTAATACCGTTTTCAATACCAAAATGAGTGTTCATGTAGCCTAATTTGGCTTTTTTGCTTAATTCAACCAGATAAATAATTGTTCTATTTTTATTGTTCTTTTATGTCAATTGTAAATAATTCTTTTATTTCAAATGTTGCAGTCACGTTTCAGCTGACAACTTTTTATTTCCCATTTAAATTAATTTATACTAATAAGTGATCTGATATCAGCCATTGAAACATGTTTAGAGGATGATTAATCAACTCCAAAAACATCATTACCTTCACTTTTTATTAACCAGTTTGACTTTATTTATTTTATAAGTTGTTTCTGAGAATTAACAGAGGTTTAGCTCTAGTCATTTTTTTTTTTTTTTAAGTTTCATTTAAAGTCACCATTATAGTGAAAAGTGTTTGCTTTAGTTGAGCACTTGACCCTTGGCTTTTATTAAATTACTTAAATTACAAAAAGAACAAAATTATAATAATAAATAAATAAAATAAAATAAATAAAAAAACACTATAAGCTATATATATTCATTTGAGTAAAAATGTGTTTTCTTTACCAAGAAAGTGCCGAGATGAAAACCACTATTTTCTGTTTCAAACTTTCACATAGCATCTTTAGGTTATAATAACCGGGGCAGATTAAGGTGATCAGGGGCCCCAAGGCTGCTCTTTGTGTGAGGCCCCCCTTATGCTTTACTGTAGAAATGTTAGTGCCATACATGGTCCACATGCTAATAAGTAAGCAAGTAAGGTGAACTGGCATACACACACACATCGAGACAGCCAATCCTACAATGCTTCCTCTACATTTCCAGTGTCCTCACAGAATTTTGTGAGACTGTGGTGGATGACAATTGGTTCCTCTGGGTTCCAAGGGTATGCCCCCCCCCCCATAATGATTGATTTCTTAGTCTTAAGTGCTATTTAAGACTATGTGCTATAACTATTTCTTAGTGCTAACAATAAGAGCAGCCATAATCAAATTAAGCTACTTTGCACATTTTTCCAAGTATGATACAGAGCTATAGACAACTACACAACCTATTATAGCCTACATAATAATAGCAGCCTAGATATGTTATGTAGCCTAATTTGCGCGCATCATGGAGTCGCTCTCAAAAAGCGGGCAACAAAATCGCTTTTGAAAGCGCATGTGCGTTTTACTTTCGGTTTCGATTTAACAATCATGCGAACTCTCGGTGATACCAGGACTCTAGACTGCGACAATTTTTTGCGAATGTGCGAGTTAAAATTTGACGTGGTCGGTGGTCTCATTTGTGCGAGTGCATGGTCTGCGCTGCTCCAAAGCGTCTGCTACATACAGCGTGCATTGCAGAGCCGTGGCACATTGTAGCAGGAGTCAGAATTCACTGATCACGTGAAGAGAGGCGCTTTCAGTGCAAGCGCTTCAGGTGTAGAGCCTGGCTTATATTTGCCGCGTCAGAACAAGCGTGAATGTGCGAGCGGCGCGTGGCAAAAATGACGCGAATATAGACGAAACGATGGCGGACGGAGGTTTAAAAAATCTATTGTTTTTGCCTATGCATGTTCATTCATGTCTTTTTTTTTATTTATTTTTTTTTAATTGAGTCCCGATATCCTCTACCGAGGACATGGCATAACTTATGAAAGAAATATAATTTTTTTATTTTGGTTTTTTTTTTTGTTAATTTTTTTTTAATGCTCTAAACAATGTAAAGACATGAAAACAACTATTTTTTTCCTAAAAATCTTTTCTCGGGTCTTAAGAGGTTAAAAATGTTTCACTATGTAGCGTCCTTTAATTTGGAGTAAGAGAAACTGGGGGAGTGGCTTTATTAGGACGTTGATTTCATACATGTCCTCATATGAGGACACTGGGACTAAAAGCATGTTTATTAGCAGTTTGGGAGACATAACAAATGAATAGGGAAAGAAATTATGTTTCAGTATTCTATGAAATATTATATATTATTATGAAAATCTTGTCAAATATTACTCCCATTATTACACTTCTTTTTCCATTACATGTTGCCCCATTTTCTTTTTGTTTTCATTTTGAAAAGCTTGTTATCTTTGCTGTTTACCTCACATTAGACAGTTTAGTCGTTCAACATTGGATGCATTAACATACCCCAAACCTCACCCATTTCAGTTTCTTTACCTATCGAAGAACAATACTCTTGCCAGTATTTTGATTTTCCTTCTAGCCTGAGCTCTTTCTTTCTGATATTTTACTACTGCTTTAAAAAATCTATTGTTTTTGCCTATGCATGTTCATTCATGTCTTTTTTTTTATTTATTTTTTTTTAATTGAGTCCCGATATCCTCTACCGAGGACATGGCATAACTTATGAAAGAAATATAATTTTTTTATTTTGGTTTTTTTTTTTGTTAATTTTTTTTTAATGCTCTAAACAATGTAAAGACATGAAAACAACTATTTTTTTCCTAAAAATCTTTTCTCGGGTCTTAAGAGGTTAAAAATGTTTCACTATGTAGCGTCCTTTAATTTGGAGTAAGAGAAACTGGGGGAGTGGCTTTATTGAGGCAGAGATGTGTCACTTTGCTTGAAGCTGATTGGTCAAATTTCGGTTTGAGATCTCTGAACCAGAACATAACCTGCCATCGGAGCAGGTTAGCTGTGGAGTGTAAATTACTAAGGCAATGAATGCAGCTAACCTATACATTGTTATAAAATAAAATAAAAGAACTCCTTCTACTTAAATTAGTTTCTCTAAGATACTGAAACAATAGATTATAAGTAACACATATCTTTTGACTCTTTCTGCAAAATTCGACTAGCAACTAGCAGTTACTATAGGAGACTGTACTGTACAGTACTTACCTGGCTAGCCAGCTAATCTGGCTTCATGGTACAGGCCCCAGGTTAGTTTCCCAGCATAAGTTGCCAGAGTGATTGAGCTTGAGCTATGGTAAATTTGCTTTCGGAAACCAAATCAAGTGACAATAAGTCTAAGGCAATGAATGCAGCTAAAAGCCAAGCCACTTTCATGGTACCTAAAACCCAGGATTGGTGCAAACTAAACTGAAACTTACCTGGCTAGCCAGCTAATCTGGCTTCATGGTACAGGCCCCAGGTTAGTTTCCCAGCATAAGTTACCAGAGTGATTGAGCTTGAGCTATGGTAAATTTGCTTTCGGAAAGCAAATCAAGTGACAATAAGTCAGACTAACTGAAATAAGCCTGGCTTATTTGGTAAACGTGTTTTATGAAACAGCCCCCAGATCTAAACCAGGTTGGATTTGTTTGGTTTTTTCAACTCTAAACCTACTCTGAAACTCTGAGTTTGTTCATCTCGCTTCGTGCTACAGGCCACAGGGATCCTCAACTCTGAGTTCAGCTCTAACCCTAATCAAACACACCCAAACATGCTAATCAATGTCTTCAGGATCATTAGAAAATCACAGGTTAGGTGAGTTTGATCAGGGTTGGAGCTAAACTCTGCAGAGCATTGGCCCTCCAGGGAAAGATTTGAGGAACCTTGGCATACACTAACACACACATACACTCTCTAGTTGTTCTGTTGAAAGGAATGGCTGTGCTGTCTTCTGAGCTCCCTTTATAATCACTAAATAGCTGTCACTCATCTTAGTTCATCGCAATCTCACAAAGTTCTGTTACAATCAGTGAAGGTCTCTAGACTGTATAATACATCTCTCATTAACATTGTCTCTACACAGGGGGCTCCAACCCTGCTCCTGTCCTGCAGATTTCACCTCCAACTCCAATAAAACACACCTGAAGCAGCTAATCAAGGTGTTCAGGGCTGCTTGATAATTACAGATAGGTGTGTTTGAGCAGGATGGGAACTGAAGTCTGCAGGATGGTACTTCTCCAGGAGCTGGGAGATCCCTGGTTTTCACTTTGTTATAATGAGATGATTTGCCAGCGTGCAGAATGCAACACTGGACAAAATGTTATTCTTTAACGTGATTCTAACGTAAACTGTTTACTTCAACATGTGGGTATTCCTGGAAATTATGCCAGACTTCTTGTCATTGACTTTAGCTCCACCTATAATTCTATTTAGCATCATCGGGTTATCAAGAAACTACCTGCAAGTTCCATCACAACTAATACATTGGATTTATAATTTACTTTCTAATAGACCACAAGTGGTAAAGGTGGAAAATTCATTATTGCCCACCATTGTTCTCAACGCTGGCACTCTCCAGGGATGCATTCCTAGTCCATTTCTTTATATTCTCTATACAAATGACTGCCAGGGTGTATTCACACCTGTCTTGTTTGGTTCGATTGAATCGAACTCAAGTTTGTTTCCCCTCTTGGTGCGGATCTTTTGGGCAGGTGTGAATACAGCAATCACACTCAGATGCGGACCAAACAACCGTACCGAGACCCAGCTAAAGAGGTGGTCTCGAGCCGCTTCCAAACAAACTCTGGTACGGTTCGTTTAAGGTGTGAATATAACCCGACCTCGATCCGACCCAACTGCAGAAATCACGCTCCGAAACAGACAGCTAGCGCATATAGTGCTGTTATTTGCATTTCAATGCTTAAATCACTTGTTTTTAAACCACAATGCTTAAAAACACATCCAAATGATGAGTGAGTGTGCTAAATAGGCTAAAGCTTGCCACAAAAATTGCCATGACTATGTTGGGGGAAAATAGTAAGGATATATTTGAATTATTTACTAATAAATTAGTGTTTTATGAGTCAGAGTCGCAATAAAGTTGATGAATCCTCATCATTGGGCGCGCCTTTAGAAAGAAATGCATCTTTACGTTTTGTAGTCATTTGAAGCTTTCTATAGATAGCCTATATTCATCATGTCTGTAAGGAAAATATTAGCTGAGTTTTGGTCCATTTTTGTGAAGCGCTCCTGTTCCAAGACCGAGATGGCAAGCACATCCTATTTGTTTTCTTTATTTTACAAAAGCACAAAGTTTTCTTGATATTGTGAGTGCGCACAACTAAAAATAGACCCTTTACAGTTCCAAACGATGTATTATTCTTACCTTTATGAGCAAAAATGACGGCATATTTAATTTGTTTCCACTGATGTCCTGAAACGCGCTTCAGCTTACTCTCCACACAAACGATTGGATATGCATCTAATAGCGCACATTTATATAGGTTAAATGTTTAAACTAACATTGTGATATGCTTTAAGTATTTTATATCTATAGATTTTATTTTCGGCAAGTCGTAATTACAACATCGTATGACATTGTCTCATATGATGCTCATAAGTTTCTTCATATTCTGTATCTGATAACACCAAATCAGTAAAAGAATAAAAATTGCACTACGAAAGATCTCCATGATTAGCCTGTTGTTGCACTTCCCTATTTTCCCTGCTTGAGAATTTCTGTCCAATGAATGGATGATCTTGGCACATGTGTGGTTTTGTTTACAATTTCTGGTTTACTTGCAAAAAAGGGCAGTGTGAAAGCGAACCGCACCAAACAAAAAAAAAATCAATATTGTATTTGGTCTGGACCAAAACAAGTGAACTAGCGGACTTTCCTGGTGTGTATACACCCTTAAAGTCCATTTGTCACTGCCCATTATTTGATAGTTCACCTAAAAATTTAAATTCTGTCATTAATTACTCTATTCTATCTAATTACGCTTACCCTCATTTCGTTCCAAACCCGTAAGACCTTTGTTCATCTTCGTAACACAAATTAAGATATTTTGTTATGAAATCGAAGAGCACTCTGACCATAGACAGCAAGGGAACTACCACGATCTGGGCACAGAAACGTAGCAAGAACATTGTTTAAACAGTCCATGTGACATCAGTGAAGCTACTAGAATACTTTTTGTGTGCAAAGAAAACAAATAGAACGACTTTATTCAACAAATCTTCTCCTTCAGCGCCATTTTTGAGAGTATCATGGCGCATGCGCAAGCTTTTCCTCCTTCCATGTTCTACATCTGCAGCACCATGCACATATCAAAGTCAAAGTCAAAGTCAACTTTATTGTCATTTTTAGCACATTGCATGGCAATGGTTAAAAGCGAAACATAGTTCCTTCAGGGAACAACGGTGACACATATATACAAATATACTACACAAAAAAACAAACAAACAGTAAAATAGGTACTTAATACGAACAATAGGTAGTTAAAGGTAAATAAACAGGACATTGATACATACATGGAGTATAGCAGCATTTGGAAATTTGTAGTGACAGGGAGAATTCTTTTTGGACTATCAACGTTCCATAGCATATTTTATGGTGAGATGATACCTTTCTCCACCTTAATATCTCAAAGACTAAATAACTGTATTTTTTAGCTCCTCCAAAACATCAATGTATTCTTTCAGGATTATCATTGATGGAGAGATTAAAAGTGTAGAGCATTTCAGATACCTTGGCATTACATTGGATAATCATCTCAACTTTAATCAGCATACTCATATTCATAACACTGGGACCAGAAGAAGCCCTTCAACTACAAACTAACACATCAAACCAATGGCCACATACAAGATGTTTGTCCACCCTACAGATCACCCCGTTTCTACAGAAATCAGACCGCAGCAGGTTTCAGTTTGACTCAGAAGCTGAGCTGCTCATATCACACCTCAGTAATACTAGTAGTGAGAGACAGCAGATGGTTTTAACTTTTCTTTTTTTTTTTTTCATACACAATAATTTATATATGGGTAATTCAATTAAATTACAAAACAAGAACAACTTAAGTAAGTTAAGTAACAACTTCAGTTTTTTCCCCCATTTATTTATTAGAAATGTTCTTATACATATTTAATACATAAGACATTTAGATTATCATTGTTAAATGACAAATACAAACAAATGTTTCCGCTATTAATACTGTTGAAGCCTTTAGAGTCAGAAGAATGTTCTGAGTTTTAGATCATGTGAATGAGGAGGGTCAAACTCTGTTGGGGGAGGATTCACACCAGCGATTGTTTTCAGCAGATAGTCCTTTTAGGTCAAAGTTTTCACTGAACAACTGTAGAAAATGTTTCTTTTGTTCTGTTTGTGCTGGTGGAGTCTGACTGGTAAGTTATAAAAGCATGGCTTATTTTTTTATTTTATTTATTAAAGCATAACAAACTACTGTTAGTTTTCGCTTGCTGTTATCTCAGATAGATCAAATCAATCTGAGATCAAATTTTCTGGTCTGCTTTGCAGTCATAGTTTTAAAATTGTGACTTATAGGCATGGAAATGTTATAAAATGTTAAAAGTCAATAAAAAGTATATGGAAATTTCAAATGTAAATAAACTCAACCAGTGGAGGCTCAGGAAGTGAGACACTTTTTTTTTTTTTTTTTTAATGTAAGGTGAATTTTTAGTGTTTTAAATGTTTTTGTAAATGATTACAAATAAATTCATATAAAAGTAATACAAATTAATTAGTCTAAAAGCAAATAGCCGCTGACTTCAGGATTTGTAAACCAACAAAAGTCTTGATCTGCTTCTGTATGTTTTTCAGGTGTGTTTAGCAGTAAAACAAATGAAATACTGTCAGTGTATGTGATGGAGGAAGACTCAGTCACTTTACAAACTTTTGTTACTAAAATACATGAAGACGACGACATACTGTGGATATTTGGAGCTGAAACATTCCTCATAGCTAAAATCAGCATTGAGAACCAAATCTTCTCCACATATGATGTTCTTGATGGGAGATTCAGAGACAGACTGAAGCTGGACAATCAAACTGGATCTCTGACCATCACAAACATCACAACTCAACACGCTGGAGATTATAAACTAGAGATAAATGGAGTGAAACGGTCATCAAAAACATTCAGCGTTTCTGTCTATGGTGAGTAGAGATCTTTTGTTTCCTGATTGTTGTATTTAGAAGTTAAACTCAATTCACATTTGTGGCATTATGACTACCACAAAGTAATTCCGACTCATCCCTCATTTTGAGGTCATGCTGAGGCTTTATAATAGATGTTGGTGTGACCAATATTTAGAGGATTTAAAAGAAAACTTTATAAAAGCACAATTCCTGCTTAAATAATTTTACAGTAATACAGTAATTTTATGGTTTATGGTATTGTATTGCATGGCAGAGTTGCTGGATTGAAAAATTGGATTACAACTTTACTAAGAAACTGTGATTTTTTTTTACACTAAAATCATGTTAACATTTACTTTTACATATTTTTGATAATCAACATTATGTCAAAGTTGCCTTAGAATGAGTTTAACTTATACTGAACCCAAATTATTCATTTAAATATTTGCATACTGAATTGTTTAATCATTTTATATTTTAAATGGAAGGAAACACTCACTGGTTGTCAACAACACATTCACCAAAAATAAGACTGATGTTGAGGTTTGTCCATATTTATGTTCATTCACTCATATTTCCCAGCTCCTCTGCCCGCTCCTGACATTACCAGAGATTGTTCATCATCATCATCATCATCATTATCTTCATCTTCATCATCATCATCATCATCTTGTTCATTGGTGTGTTCAGTGGTGAATGTGGGTCATGTGACTCTCTCCTGGTACAAAGGAAACAGTTTATTGTCCAGCATCAGTGTGTCTGATCTCAGCATCAGTCTCTCTCTACCTCTGGAGGTGGAATATCAGGAGAAAAACACCTACAGCTGTGTGCTCAACAATCCCATCAGCAACCAGACTCAACACCTCAACATTACTGAACTCTGTCAGCCATGTTCAGGTATGTCGGTGTTGGTATTAACATGAATTATATAAGCTGACTTCTCAGTTATATATTGCTGATATTTGATAGTCTTTGTTTAAATGAGACAAACAGATTCACTGACACTAATGGTTAAATTTTTCGATTCCAGATCAGGGCCTACCATTATTTTACATAGTGCTGATTCCTTCTGCTGCTGGATCTCTGTTGATCGTAGTTTCAGTCGTGATGTGCTGCATCTGCAGGAAATGTAGAAAAACAGGTAAGGAGAACAAGCTGCATGAATATTTATCTTTAAGACACAAATTTTGATACAACTGTCATTTTAATATGTCTGTATTTTTGTTAATGCAGCCCAGACCCAAGAGGAAGACAGAACTGATTCAGTTTTGTGTAAACCAACAACACGAAAAACGGTAAGATCATTCATGTCTGTGTTGCAAAAAGATGTGTTGCAGTCAATCTGATTGAAGTTTGCAGCATCAGATGGTCAGTGAACAGACGTGGGTGGGCTATCGGCCCGACCGTTACCTGCAGTAGGCAGCACATCAAAAGGATAGTTTAAGAAAGTTTTTTTTTTTCGTGCTATCTACACTAAGCCTGTGTACTTTGTTCCTCAGTGTAAGTTTTTCCATGTTGCAGTTTTTCCATTATAATCAGTGAAGTTGTGTAATTGCCTCATTATGGATCTTTAGTTTATGGACAGCCCGTTTATATTTTTTGACCTGCTGCTGTCTGACGGAAAGGTGATTTATTTGAACATATCATGAATTAGGTGTTATGATTGTATCCTACATGTAAAACCGCTATAAAGACAGCTGATGTGTCTGTGGCCTACTAATTTAAATCATGGTTTGTTTAAAAACATATCTAAACAGTTCTACATATAAATAAATTGGTTTGTTATCCTGAAATATCCCTTACAAAGTCAGTTTTATACCATTAGATTTGCATTGTAAAGAAAGTAGAACATAAAGCTGTTAACCTGTGCTTTGACCACGAGCTGCAGCTGCTCTGCGGTTCATGATCATCTGAGGTGAAATGTAGCTTTAGCAGTCGTTGGTTGATTTGTAGACGTGCTGCAGCAAGTATCTTTGCTGTTGCTTTTGTGTGAAAGAAAATAATTCAAAGCCATTTCGCTGTTGTAAGAAACCTTCAGAATTTGTGATGAAAATTTTTGATGTCATATCCTTATGCTGGTCCATGTTAGCATATGTTGTTGCACATTAAAAATCATCTTAATGTACAAGATCAACTAAAGTTGATGGAAAAATTATGTTCTACTGAGGATTTTACAAGTAGTACTACTGAAGTCAATTATAAAAGTAGTTCTGTTACATCAGCAAGGTTCCTGATTGATTGATTGATTTTGTGTTTCCTTGCAGAAATCAAAGACTGACGCTGTGTATGAAAATGTCCCCAAAAAGCGATGATCAAATACTGTATCTACTGGATTTTTGCTGTTAGATCTCATACTGGATAATACCTCACCTTTTCATTCACATTCATTCTCTTCCACGATGTCACTGTTTTGTCTGTATCATATCTTTGGTGTTACTGTAATGTCTAAAATGTTATTTTAAAGGGGTCATATGATGCGATTTAAATTCTTCCTTTCTCTTTGGAGTGTTACAAGCTCTTGGTGCATAAAGAAGATCTGTAAAGTTGCAAAGACTAAAGTCTCAAATCCAAAGAGATATTCTTTATAACAGTTAAGAGTCAACCACGCCTACCTAAAATGGCTCGTTCTAACATGTCCCCACATGTCTACGTCACTATGTGGAAACATTAGCATAATGCGCCCAAATGTGCACACAAAGAAAGAAGGTGTGGTTACAGGAACAGCAGTCGTGTTGATGCAGCCATGTCAGTGAGACGCTGTGTGATTCAGTGCGAAAGCAAAAGCACTTTATTTGGCCTTCCGGAAGTAGATGCAATTAGGAATCATTGGTTAAGATTTATTTACAACAGAACAGCACAACCCAGATGTTCGAATTTGTGCAACGCATTTTATGGACGACAGTTTTTTGAACCCTGGCACTTCTGACTGTAAGTATGTTTTGTTATTAGTTTAAGTATTTGCTATTGACTGTTCAAATGCGGAGTCTTGCGCAGCGCAGAGTAGTAACGCAACGTGTGTGCGTGAAGGGAACAGGGTCACATCACAGCAGAGTGAACTGCCTGTCAGAAATCATAGCACGTCAGCTGTCTTAACCGCGGCTTGTGTACCAGGGCTCTATGTTCTGTTACACCAAATACACAAAATAATGATCTTTAAAATAGCATCATATGACCCCTTTAATAAATATAGTGATTTACCAATAGCATATCATCCAGAAACTAAAATGTTCTATCTTTAGCTTATGACATGGACATTTACCTAACACTCATTATTAAATATTAATCACACCTTTTGTCATTTAACTGTCATTTACTGTTCCTGTTTTATTCTTTTTACAAAATATAATGGAATATCGAGTGCACTGTATCACACACGGTTTGTTCTGTTGTTAGCAAAAGTAGCACAAGCGCATCATCGTCCTCCTGGTGGCCAAAGCAGAAAATCACATCTCTAATAATAGCACTACTCTTACCGATAGGGTGCGCTATAAATACATACTGAATGCACAAAATAAAGACACAAGGTCTGCTTGATCATCGTGCTGCCTCCTGGTGCCTGTTTGAACAATAACCAACTCAAATAAACATAGATTACAGTGTCTAAAAATGGCATAGCCAAGTAAAAACAGACCATGTACACAGTGCTGCTGTCATTTTATGGGAATGACAACTGCACTGTACAACTGAATGAGCTTTTGAAATATGCAGGTGACAGCCACATTTGTATAGAATCTTAATGCATTACTTTTGCTTATTTTGAACATTTACAGTTTGACTCGTCCATTACTATGTGAAAGATATCAGTGTCTGGTTCATGCATTTAACGGACTCACTCACACATGGCCCATTTTAAAGATAGCAGCTTTCAGTTTGACTCAGAAGATGAACCTCAGTAAAAGTGAAAGTGTGCGAGGGCAGACATTTTTAACTTTATACTTTTGATTTTTCCATTCACTAACATTAAGAACTGTATAATATACACAACCATTTAAAAATCTTTTGTTAAATTTTACCATGAAATGTAGTTTATCCACAGCTCACACGATATTATTATACTTTTAGCCATTTAACACAGTCAAGCAACTACCTTAAAAAAGTAGGCTTATGCTAAAACCATATTGATAAGGTGCTAACCCACCCTTACTCTCTAATACATGATTCATCCTATTTACAATCTTTTTTTCCATTATTTTACAAAACTTAGACGTAAGTGCTATTGGCCTGTAATTCCCAGCTAATGATGCATATTTTCCTGGCTTTCCTTTCCTTTTCCTTGGATTTTCTTTACTATGTGCCTTTTGAAAGGTCTTGACTAATATTTCTGCCTTTTCCTTTTCTGTGATAGCTGTTACTCCTGTTAATATCGGACTATTCCTAGTTTTATATATCCCAATCATCTTCTTTAACATACCCCAAACCTCACCCACTTCAGTTTCTTTACCTATCGAACACCTCAAGGGAGTGTGATAAGCCCTTTATTATTTAACATTATGATTAATGATGTATTTGAAGAAGTGCCTCCAGGAATTAATACGGCTTTATATGCTGATGATGGAATAATGTGGAAAAGAGGAAGAAATGTATCTTTTAATTTGGATAGAATTCAAGAAGCAATAGAGATAGTAGAAAGGTGGTCTTTAGAATGGGGGTTCAAATTTTCATTATCCAAAACATATTACCAGATATTTACCAGGAGGAAAATTAAAGAAAATAAGCAGCTTAAACTTAATGGGTCTGCATTAGAAAAGGTATCTAATTTTAAATATTTGGGAATGTGGTTTGATGATCAATTAACTTGGAAAGTCCACATAGAGTATATTATAAAGAAATGTAGTAAAGTGTGGGCAAGGAGTTAATCCCAAATGTTGTAATTGTGGAGAGGATCACAGTGCGGGATATGGAGGATGCAAGGTGAGGAAACATGCGGCTCAAGTTCAGAATGTTAGAATACAGGAAGGATTGTCATACTCTGAGGCTCTAAAACAGGTAGGAAAGAATTTGGAATCAGGAGACAAAAGTAAAGAAATCCTTCAACAAAAGACTGATATGGCAAAGGAAAAAACTCAAGAGAAAGTTGGGATTAAGAACAATGTTGCATTTGTTACTTTTATGGCGGAAGTAGTGAACTGTTCAGCGCAAACTGAAAGCCGGACAGAAAGAATCAGAATTATAATCAAAGCAGCGGAAAAGTATCTAGAGATCGAGGGTATCTCGGTGGATATGATTAATGAGAACTTAAAGATGCAGACAACATACACCCAACCAGGATGTGGTGGTACATAATGGTGCTTTTAATATTTCAGTGGAATGCGAGAAGCTTAATAGCTAATGGGCAAGAATTAAAAAAATTCATTTCTGATTTGGAAAATAAACCTGATATAATATGTGTTCAAGAATCATGGCTCAAACCTCAGTTGAATTTTGTTTTACAAGGATATGTGGTTATTCGGAAAGACAGGAAACAAGGTAATGGAGGTGGGGTAGCTACATTTATAAAACAAGGTGTGGGATATAGGAATGTTGACGTGAGTGTGGACCAAGAGGTGGTTATGATGGAAGTCTGGGAAGGCAGTCATACTATTAAAGTAGTTAACTTTTACACTCCATGTGAAAAGTTAAGTAAGGAAGTATTGGAAAATATAAGAGGTAACACAAATCAGAAAGTAATATGGTGTGGTGATTTCAATGCCCATAATACACTATGGGGGAGTGTTAAAACAGATAATATTGGGCTGGTTGTGGAAGAAATGTTAGATTGGGGACGGTTAGTATGTATTAACAATGGATGTTGTACGAGAATAGATGTAACTCATGGGCGTAAATCAGCTTTAGATATCACTCTAGTGTCAGAAAATCTAGCTAGAAAATGTGAATGGAATGTAAGTAAACAAAGTACAATGGGAAGTGATCACTATCCAATATGGTGTAAAATTGGTGTGGACATCATACAAACCTTGGTGGAGAGAATTCCAAGATGGAAATTTAATGCAGCCAACTGGGAGCTTTTTAAAGAATTGTGTCATAACAAGATGTGTGAAATAGAAGATGGTATTGAAAGTATCGAAGAGTTAAGTAAGAAAATAAGTGAAGTGTTAAGAAATACGGCAGAAGAAGTAATTGGCAAAAAGAAAACTATAAATGGTAAAAAGGCAGTCCCGTGGTGGAATAACGAGTGTAGTAAGGCAATTAGGGAAAAAAAATAAAGCGATGAAGAAAGCCAGAAAATCTGTATTGTTTAGTGAGTACATTAACTTTAAGAGAGCACAGGCAAAAGTGAGGAGGGAGGTAAGAAAAGCAAAAAGAAATTACTGGAGAGAATTCTGTAATAGAATTGGGGAAGAAATTTAAATTAATGAAGTTTGGAATATGATTAGGAAGATGGGAGGGATTCAGAGAAATAACAATATTCCAGTGTTAGTAAATAATGGAAAAATAGCAATAAAAGACAGTGACAAAGCAGAGATGTTAGTGGAAGCATTCGTAAAGGTGCACAGTAATGGTAATATTTCAGATAATATGAGGAGATATAGGGAACAGAAAGTTAGGGAGAATGTTCACATTTATGTAAAGAAGAATCCATCAGGAAGTATGTTAGACTCAGAATTAACTTTGTATGAGTTAAAGAGAGCGCTTGCAGGGGTCAAACATACTTCTCCAGGCAAGGATGACATATGCTATGAGATGATAAAGCACTTATCAGAATTATCATTAAGTATGATTTTAAGACTTTTTAACAAAATATGGGAGACAGGGAATTTGCCAGAAGATTGGAAGCATGGGGTCATAGTGCCAATAGCCAAACCAGGAAAAGACAAGTCTCAGCCAATTAATTATAGACCTATTGCGCTGACATCAAATTTATGCAAACTTATGGAACGGATGGTTATGAACAGGTTGACTTATGTGATTGAAAGTAGAAACATATTTTCAGCATGTCAAAGTGGATTTAGAAAAGGGAGAAATACGATGGATTTAATATTGTGTTTGGAAGCTGAAATTCGAAAAGCTCAAATTAATAAAGAGGTGCTTGTGGGAGTCTTTTTTGATGTAGAAAAAGCTTACGATATGTTGTGGAAAGAGGGGCTTTTAATGAAATTGGAAAGCTTGAGAATTGATGGAAAAATGTATAACTGGATTCTGAGTTTCTTGTTTGGAAGAACAATTCAAGTAAGAGTAGGGACTGCTTTTTCTCAGATTCTCCCAATTGAGAATGGTACTCCCTAGGGAAGTGTGAGCAGTCCTATTCTTTTTAATTTAATGATAAATGACATCTTTCATAACGTTGATACTGGAATAGGAAGATCATTGTATGCGGATGATGGAGCACTATGGAAAAGGGGGCGCAATGTTTTATTTGTAGAAAATAAAATGCAAAAAGCAGTGAATGAGGTGGAGAATTGGGCGAATTGTTGGGGTTTTCGGTTTTCTGTGGCAAAAACACAAGTAATATGCTTTTCGAAAAAGAATCCAAGTTTGAATGTCAAAATGTATGGTTATCAGCTGGAACAAGTAAATGTACTAAGATTTTTGGGTATGTGGATGGACTCTAAATTAAATTTTAAAATTCATATTCAGAAATTGATAGAAAAGTGCAAAAAAGGAATAAATGTATTAAGGTGCTTGTCCGGAGCTGAGTGGGGGGCAAGCTGTCAGTCATTGAAAAGAATTTATGGTGCTGTGATTAGGTCAAACATAGATTATGGTAGTGTAGTTTATAGTTCTGCGAACAAAACCTTACTTAAAAAGATAGAGGTAATACAAAATCAAGCTTTGCGCATTTGCTGTGGAGCATTTAGATCTTCTCCGGTGGCTTCATTACAAGTTGAAATGGGAGAATTGCCTCTAGAACAGCGTAGGTTTCAGCTGAGATTAAGGTACTGGTATGGTGTAAAGGAAAACCATGAAAACCATCCAGTTAAACTAATTCTGAAAGATTGTTGGGAATATGAATACAAAGAAATTGGTTGGGTAGGTTGGGTAGTAAGGAAGGAGGCATACAGCTTGGAGTTGAAAGACCATGAAATTGCTCCTTCTGTTGCTATTCCAGCAATTCCTCCTTGGTTGTTCCCTATGCCACTAATTGATTTACAAATTCACAAAGTAATAAAAAAACCGGAGATGAACATGCCAACTGAAGTAGTAGTTCAACAATATATAAAACAAGAGTATTATTCTGTGTTACAGGTATTTACAGATGGGTCTAAGGAGCCAGAGTCTGGGAGAACAGCAGCAGCAGTTTATATTCCTACTTTTAAAATAAAAATGGCTAAAAGATTATCAGATCATGTGTCAGTTTTTACTACCGAATTATTAGCTATCATACTAGCTCTACAGTGGATTGAAGAAGTTCAACCAGATAGAACTGTGATATGTACTGACTCAATGGCTGCGCTCACTAGCCTACTAAGTGGTAAATCTGAAGCTCGGCAAGACTTAGTATTTGAAGTTTTACAAAGTTTGTTTAGAATAAGGCAGTTAAGGATAGAGGTACGATTCCTCTGGGTGCCTGCACATGTGGGTGTGGATGGAAATGAGGAAGTAGACTTGCTAGCAAAGAAAGCATTAAATCATACACAAATAGAAATTAAGTTAGCTTTAAGTAAAGCTGAATTCAAGAGAGTGATATCATTTGAAGTAAGAAATGGCAACAGTTATGGAATAATGGGTCTAAAAGAAGACAACTTTTCCAGATTCAGGAGTGTGTTGGAAATGAAAGGAAAATTTTGAGTGTCTGCATATGAAAGGGAGAGATTTCAATTAATTCAAGAATTAGGATGGCTGGGAGTTGATAATATTTCTTTAAAAGTATTGTTAGGAAATCGGTCGAGGCAATCAAGAGTGCAAGAAAACACAGGAACAATAGATAGAATCTAGGTTTTTTTTTTTCTTTCTTTTTTTCCCTTCTGTATTTCTTTCTTCCAAATGTATGCACACTCCAGATCAGTAGGTGGCGGTAATGCACCTTTTCGCTGGTTTGCCAAACCGCCATAAAACACCAGAAGAAGAAGAAGACGACTGTCAGTTTCACCTTACGAGTGAAATGACGGCTTCTGCGTTAAAGATGCAGAACAACACTTCCATATCACTTTTACATATAAAAATCTGTATTTCTTTTTTAGAAAAACTGCTAAAAAAGAATAGTCGCTTTACTTTGCCCTTATTGTTGTGCTGTTTACTCTACCACGGTAAGATTTGTGCTAGCATCGCTTTTCTATGTTAACCGCTATTTTCAGTTAAAATAATCACTTTTTTAGTCAAAACAGTCCCACGCATGGGTAGCATGCTTTATGGGACAAAACAGAAGCTGTCAGATGTAAGCTATAGGACAGCGTGATACGTGTTAAAATGTACTAACAGTTAGGCCTCTTGTCAATATGCCGGCCGGTGGATGTGACGCAGTTTGTTTAATGTCAGCTAATCTCTTATTCGACAGAAATATCATTTGTATTTTGGAGTGCGTGATTTTTGCTTGACTATGACATGGCATTTATGTGTTAAAATCTCGCTGTTTGTCGATGATAAAAACGAACTACGAATGTGACGCATTTAGCCTGCACCCTGCAAACAGGCCCAGATCAAAAAATAAAAAAAGTAATATGGCATCATACCGCGAGCAAATGTTGCACAAACTGATCGAATGCAATGTCAGACGCTTTTAGATAAAAGCTTTTCAAATGAATAAGAATGTAAATTTAAACATTTTATTTTCGTGGCAGATTAAAACCGCAGGACCAAAAACAGAAAAAAACACCTCATTGTAATGTGGGGGAGGGTAACACCATTTTCCATTAAGTACAAAAAAAATGTTATGGCTATGTTCAACTTTGATTCATTATGAGGTTGAATTCGAAAATTCTGGATTGCGTGAATGTACAGATCATACTGTGAATCATTCATCAAAAAATGACCGGTCAACCAATGCTTAGGACAAACATGGGCCTCATGAGCAACTATCACAAAACATCTTTATTGATTAGCCAGAAAATAACATAACACATTAAGTATCAAGCTTGTGTAAACTCTTGAACTGATTCCTTTGTGTTGTGTTATTTTGTCTACAGTAAATGTCTGTTATCTGAAAAGTGTTATTCAGGACAGTACTAAAAATAATAACATGCTATCGGTTGTATGACGATCATGAAGTTGTATAAGATCATTCATGAGCAGTGTTGGGAGTAACGCATTACAAAAGTAATGATATTACAGTAGTATATTACGTTTTGCTGTAACGCAGTAATATAACGCATTACTAATAAAATTTGGGTAATATTATTACTCGTTATAATCTCAATAACGCAAGTTACAACAACATATTACTAACACCGCAAAACAGCACCAGAGAAAAAAATCCGCGGGTAAAATAGTTTGTCTATCTTCTGTTGCTGGAATTAGATGGTTGAGATGAATGAAGAGACGGATTCTACATTTGTGAGATGGACACACTCCTGTTATTTTCAGTTTACCGGAGAAAAGGATAAGAATGCTTAGCAATATGTGCGACACCAAACTCTCAACATGGAGAAATAGCATGAGTAAAACCTGGAAACACTGGACTGGTGCCACTTAACAGTATCGGAGAGAGCTGCGGGGTCGGAGAAGAGAAAAAAGGCGGCGGACGAGCGCAGACAAGCAACAAAAATTAAGTTCAACTAAAAATAACAAAATCTGTTTTTGTTAAATCATTTGACTATGCCGTTCCGCGCCGTATGGCGCGCTGTGAGGATTATTAAAATTTAGGCTATTAGTTTAGGCTACTCCTCATTGACAATGTTTTTTTTAAACAGGTCTATTAATTTATACAATTTAGTTATAGGCCTATAATTAAAATTATTAACACTGCAGTCATCGATGAAAATTAAGAGCAGTTTTATTTCGTGCACAGATTTTCAAAAACAGCCTGTTTAACGCGAAATACGTTTCTTCTCATGTTTTTCACTATAGGATATGGGCCACAAGAGAAATATTAAGGGAATAATTTAAGACAGTTATATACCGTCATCAGCCTATATTGAAGTAATTTTGTCTCAGAGAATATGTGCCGTTAATGCAGCGTTAGAAAGCTCCGTCAGTTTTTTTACTTTCACTTTCTCTATAGTGAATTTACTGACGTTCACCGGCATAACTCTTGCACAGTTTGCGCGTTGCTTGCTTGTGTTGCTTGACCCCTCCCCCATAATATCAATAGTTTATAGGCCACATATTAGGCATTTTTTTAATGTTAATGAAAGTGACACCAAAAATAAGGGAACATCATTAGGAAATCCTTGGGTGGGCTGTGCCGGGGCTAAGCAAGTTTCTGATGGGCCCCGTCAAGCCCCGCCCTAGTGCCGCCACTGATTAACCTAATTCGTTTTAGCTTGTTTAGCAAATAGCAACTTATATTTTTCATTCTTGTATTCTTCTGAAACCATTCAAATTTGCCTGTAGGCTAGGTATTGTGTTTATTGTTTGTACATTATAACATTTCGCTTTATTTACCGGTGTTATTTATGAATGTAATAACGAGGTTTCTGCTTATCCATGTTTAACCTAAACTACAACTTAGCATTAATGTAGACCTACATACCGGCATCTAAATATGATTTTATAATTGTATGCTATATAGACCTACCACATTACCCTCCACTGGGTGTAGAATGAGCAGCAATAAACTACATTTTGGCATTTTATAATACTTCTGTGGATATTTTGGTGAAAGTAACTTAAAAGTAGTGTAACGCATTACAATTCAGAGACAGTAATATTGTAATGTAACTAATTACTTTCAAAAGACAGTAACTAGTAATATATAATGTATTACATTTTGGAAGTAACTTGCCCAACACTGTTCATGAGACTGTATGTTTGTCTGATGAGTGCATTTGTAAATCAGTGATGTTCTGCTGTTTGTTTGCATGTTACATTATGTATCATTCATATTTCTTTACCTATAATCATTATCATCTTAATAAAATACATTTTTTTTAACACTTTCCTGTTGTATCATTTTGTTTGGCTTACGATTGTGTGTTTGTTTCTTCTTCAGGTGTGTCTGGTGTTGGATCAGTCAGTGAAGTGTCAGTGAAGGAGGGAAGTTCAGTCAGTCTACACACTGGTGTTGAAACAAACCAGCAAGACAGACTTAGATGGTATCTTTATGACACCCGCATCGCTGAAATCACTGGAGATTTCAGTAAGATCTGCACAGATGTTCAGTGTAATGAAGGTACTGAGAGATTCAGAGACAGACTGAAGCTGGATCATCAGACTGGATCTCTGACCATCATGAACACTAGAACCACAGACTCTGGCGATTATCTTCTACAGATCAGCAGTGGAAACAGCAGTAACAGTGAAAAGGCCTACAGTGTTACTGTTCGTGGTGAGTCATTATTTTGAAAAGCTAATCTTGTACATTTAAATAACATCATTTGAAGGGGAATGTTGAAAAAATACATAACAAAAATCATCCCCTCTGCATCCTCCCCATCCCCCCACCATCCCCATTAGATTAAAAGTAGTGGTCGACCGATATATCGCCAAGGCCGATATATATCAGCCGATATTTGGCATTTTTCAAATATCGGCATCGGCCGATAAGTTTTTCTGTTTGGCCGATGTGTTCGAGGCGGGACTTTTATTTTTCAGCTCACATTCTCCCTCTTCTTTGCTGTCGTCGTTCAGTTCTGTCTAATACGGATAGAAGTTTGTCTAATAATCAGGGCTGGGGAGTAACGAAATACATGTGACGGCGTTACGTATTTAAAATACAAAATATGAGTAACTGTATTTTGTCATAATTACATTTTAAATAGGTGGTAATCAAATTACAGTTACATCCGAAAAGTATTTTAGATTACCAAAGTGATTACTTTAAATTTTTAATGTAATTTCTTCATTTAATATTTAAGTAAACAATTTGGGGATTTTAACCAATAAGGCAGATTCTCCGTTAAAAAAAACTGTGTGCAGCAGCCTGTTTATTTAGCAACTCGTAGTGAGAGTGCATCATCACGGCACAAAAATGGATGACACAACAGAAAGCCATTCGTGTAATGCATTTCTCTTGTGGAAATACAAAGACTATTTTACTTATAAATCTGAAAAAGGACGTAACATCTCAGTGCAATCTATGCCCAAGTTACCTGCGACAAAACTTCTATCAGCATCGAAGGATTCAACTTCTCATCTGAAAAACGCTTGCGTTTCTATTTTCTCATATTTTGAGCATTGAATGGTTATCATTACGTTTAATATTGCAGCAGCCTGTTCATTTAGCAAATGACACCGAATTCTCCTAGAATTCACACTTTGCATTCAGTTAACAGATCCATACGAATCATGCATGAAATAAACGTTTATGAAGTCAAACGATAGCTTTACAGATGAACTTGAAGTCTTTATTCATTCGAAATGTTTAAGAATAGATCATCTTTCGCGTGGTAATGCGAGTTCATGATCCGATTCGTGATCGTGAACAGATGATTCTTTTGAGTCAATATTTTAAATGAATCATTTATTTTGTTTAACGAAACCAGTGTGAATGGTTCACAAACTGGATGGATCTGAGGTGAGTTTCCCAAAAGCATCGTTAGCAAACTGTGGTTGTTAAATTACATTGAACTATAACGACATTACTTGCGACCGTAGTTGCTTTGGGAAACGAGCCCTGTCAATTTTGACTCAGCGATTCTTTTGCGCCGATCGCTTCTCCATAGAGAGGATTATCAGTGAAGTATTATCAGTAAGTAACAAAAAATAAATTTTTTGTTGTTCATAGAAATGCCACGCCTACCTAAAACAGCTCGTTCTAACACGCCCCCACATATCTACGTCACTATGTGGAAAGATTTGCATAACGCCGCCCAAATGTGCACGCAAAGAAAGAAGGCGTGGTTTCAGGAAGTTTTTTGAACATTAAAGCATGTCAACATATTCTGTTACACCAAATACACAAAATAATGATCTTTACAATAGCATCATATGACCCCTTTAAAATATAAACGATCCTCGTCATACTAGCGTTTCCACTGTGTTTCAAGCCGGCTTTCCACTATCCCTGACAAATGACAGACCGATCAGTCATTCATTTCCAGTTCCAGTTCTGATCATATGCAGATGTCTGTTCATTCATACAACACAACCGAAAGTACGTGTTATGTGACCATTCATGCACACTGTAGCATCATGCTACATAAGACAATAAAAGGGGAATATAAATCTTATTTACTCAAAACTCACTTTAAACCACCATAGAGTGTTTTTAAAAACTTTCGATTGCCGTCTAATGTGTGTTTTAGCCATGTAATGTTGCTGAAATATGTTATTATCTCTGAGTCAGAGCAGCGATCATGGAAGAGAGAACACAGGCGGACAGTGCTGGAAGCTGCTAATGCTCATCAGTAAATCAGTGGAAAATGAATAGAAATGATGATTCTGTCTAAGCTATGCATTTTAAAACGAACACGCACAAGTTTAAACGTAGCCTAACAGATGTGTAAACTGAAGACTATTTAAACTTTATTAAAACTATTTGCACTGATTTATTGTTGGTTACATTTTTATTTATTTATTATTTTTTTTTTTTTTTAGATAATGTAATCTTGTTAAAATTGATTTTATAAAATTGGTTTTGAAAAAAAGTATCGTTCAGCAACCAGTATCGAAGTCAAGGTATCGGTATCGATATTGAACATTTTTGAACGATACCCAGCCCTAATGCCAGTAATTATTTTTTGAAGACTGTGGGTGACGTTTCCCTTGCCATGTTTGTTATTTCTGTGATTCTATCAGAAGGTAATACGGTTTTGTGAAAGCCTTTCAATGATGCAGTCTGTCTACTAGTCCATCTGTCTGTGATTGCAGTGGACACTTCTGCCAAATGAGTAAAAATGTAAATGAAAACATGTTATTTATGGAGGAGATTCAAACAGTAGTAGTAAAAATAATCGGATTTTGTAGAAAAACATGACATTGTACCTTAATGTGGTGGAAAACAGAACAATTTTAATAAGTACAAAATAAACATTTTATGGGCAGTATTGTTTATTATAAATCCTAATGAACTGTTCATTTATTTTTCAGGTTTTTTCAGTGTTAATACAGATGGAGTCTCAGTGTTTGTGATGGAGAGAGATTCAGTCACTTTCCAAACTGATGTTAAAACAAACCAACAAGGCAGAATTAGATGGTATTTTAATGACATTCGCATCGCTCAAATCACTGGAGATCTCCGTAAGATCTGTACAGATGTTCAGTGTAATAATTACACTGAGAGTTTCAGAGACAGACTGAAGTTGGACAAACAGACTGGATCTCTGAGTATCACAAACATCAGAACCACAGATGCTGGACTTTTTCAACTAAGGATCAGCAGTACAAACAATGGCGAGGGTGACAAGACCTTCAGTTTTGCCGTCCATGGTGAGTTATGTTTAAAAGCAAGTATTGTACATTTAAATCACATCATTCATGTTTAGTAATATTGTTGTAGTGACATTCGGTGTTTATTATATTTACCTGTGTATTAATTCACATATAATTTCTTAAAGCACACATTTACTGTTAAAGTGTAATTTATAGATTCCACAGTTCTCATGTTATGTTCCTTTCCCCTGTAAAAAAAAAAACTTCAAGCAGCGTTTGGTTTGTGTTTCAGATATTTCTGCTGCTGAACAAGATGAAATTAAGAAAAAGGAGGGAGAAAATGTCACCTTATACTCTGGTGAAATAAGCCAAAATGATTTGCTGAGATGGTATTTTAATGACACTCTCATTGTTGAAATCACTGGAGATCAGAGTAAGATCTGTGCAGATGATCAGTGTGAAGATAGATTCAGAGACAGACTGAAGCTGGATCATCAGACTGGATCTCTGACCATCACAAACACCAGAACCACAGATTCTGGAGTTTATCAACAACAGATCTACAGCAGCAGAATCAGCATCATTAGAAGCTTCACTGTCAGTGTTACTGTTGCTGGTGAGTATCATTTAATAATTCAGTGCCTTTTTGCTTGAGCAGTTTTAGAAAACACTTTGAAATATAAATCATCCAACTAAATGGTTTCATTATTGATAATCTGTCATCTTCAAATAGGTTGTCATATTATAGTGACAGACGGTTGTTACATTGATATGTGTCACATTATGCATTTTACAATTTTGAAGTCTATTGTTAATAATAAGAAAAAATTGTATTTATATATTAATCAATTTTCCTGTGAAAGCCACTATTTTAGCTGATGTTGCTCAAAAAACCACCAGATGGCCCCATTTATCAAATAAATCCATATCAAACAGCATTGTGCTGAAAGCAGAAAGGTGTAAAAATCAGTCAAAAGTATTGATACAGTTGATTTTCAGACTATCTCTAATAATAATGGCTGTCTGTCTTCAGCTGTTCGAGATCCAGGTCCACCTTCAACTGCTGCACCAGGAACAAATGCTGCTGTTATTGGTGGTGCTGTTGGTGGTGTTCTGCTCGTAGCTGCAGTAGCTGTTGTGATTTACTGTTGCCACAAGGAATGTACAAAAACAAAACAAAATGGCAAGTATTACATGCAACTGATCTCATTAAATGTAAATATAGGATTTATTATACAAAAATTATCTTTAAAAATGTGTCTTTTTAGTGTAATTGACCAAACTAAGATTTTGTTTTATTGTTTAAACAGACACCAGGGGGCAGAACAATCATAATGAGGTGAGGTACTACCCTATGAATTTACAACAGTTCTGATCTTTGAGATCATTGTGACGTTTATCTGTTTGAGCTTTCTGTGTGAAAGTATATGTGGTTTCATTCAGAAATAATAATTCATAATATGTTTATAATTTATAACAATTGACTTTAAGAGAGTACCACACTTGTGCTGTTTTACTTCAGAATGAAGAACTTGAATCTTTACATTCAGCAAACATCAGATGTGTTTGTGTAACTGGATCATCAATCCTGATCACCTTCTGTGATTCTGTTTTCTTTGTTTCAGGAGAATGGTGCAGCAGAAAACTTGCTATCTGGGGAAAATGGTATTGAAATGAATGTTGTTAAAGGGACAACCACTGATCAGGCTGTGGCTCCACCATTATAACTGCAGCCTATATTCCACCGGATGCTAATGCCATCCATATGTATAGTATGTTCATAGTATACCTATCTGTATATCATGCTGATAGTATTTAAAAATCTGTAAATTATGTCCATAGTACTGCCTTATCTGTATATTTATTGTACATTTGTAACATATTGTAGACACTGTATATCCTGTACTTACTTCTTATTGCACTTCTGGTTAGATGCTAACTGCATTTCGTTGCCTTGTACCTTACATGTGCAATGACAAAGTTGAATCTAATCTAATCTAATCTAATCTAATGGGACATCATAGTAATCAGTAGTCTGCATCAACACCAGTGACGTCAGTCAAAACCATTTTAAACAAGATGTACTTTTGTGGAGCACCTTGAAAATTTCACACAAGCTGCCGCAAGTGTAAGTACTATGTTTGCCTTGATAACATACCTAAAAAAAAAAAGCTGACATATGTCAAAAGAGCTTTTTTTTTTTTGCAAATGTTTAGTGAATATTTGGTCTCGTATACTGACCAGTTCTATCTAAATAAGCAAACGGACATTCGTAAGACATGATGCATCATGCATATTTTTTTAATCGGACTGAGAAGATTGTCACGGGTTGCTACTGTGGGGAGCACAGAGTGAGAAACGAGGAGACCAGGAGTACAAAACAAAGGAGTTTAATATTACCATAGACTGTTTAACCTCCTGCCCTCCGGGAGGCGCTTCAGGAGCCCCCGGACAAGGACCAGCAGACATAGGAACAGCTTTTTCCCTACAGCTGTCTCCTTACTGAATTCTGCCCGCTGACCCCCCACCACCACTACACTACACACTCCTCACATCTCTCCTCATCACTACATCTGGTTTACAAAAAAAAAAAAAACAACTGTTACACTTATTACTTGCACTACTGTCTGTTCATCCAGAATACTGAATGATCCATTTGCACACTGCAATATTTTCTATGCACTTTTTTAAATTTCCATTGCACTAGTGTTTTGTACAGCTTAATGTATCGCTTACATATTCATTTGTAAATGATGTTCATATGTTCATAGTTTCTGCTTATAGTGTACATACACTTATTACATAATCCATATGTATAGTATGTTCATAGTATACCTATCTGTATATCATGCTGATAGTATTTAAAAATCTGTAAATTATGTCCATAGTACTGCCTTATCTGTATATTTATTGTACATTTGTAACATTGTAGACACTGTATATCCTGTACTTACTGCTTATTGCACTTCTGGTTAGATGCTAACTGCATTTCGTTGCCTTGTACCTTACATGTGCAATGACAAAGTTGAATCTAATCTAATCTAATCTAATCTAATGGGACATCATAGTAATCAGTAGTCTGCATCAACACCAGTGACGTCAGTCAAAACCATTTTAAACAAGATGTACTTTTGTGGAGCACCTTGAAAATTTCACACAAGCTGCCGCAAGTGTAAGTACTATGTTTGCCTTGATAACATACCTAAAAAAAAAAAGCTGACATATGTCAAAAGAGCTTTTTTTTTTTTGCAAATGTTTAGTGAATATTTGGTCTCGTATACTGACCAGTTCTATCTAAATAAGCAAACGGACATTCGTAAGACATGATGCATCATGCATATTTTTTTAATCGGACTGAGAAGATTGTCACGGGTTGCTACTGTGGGGAGCACAGAGTGAGAAACGAGGAGACCAGGAGTACAAAACAAAGGAGTTTAATATTCTTCTTCAGGGAATCACACGTAGCACAAGGAGAGAACATAAACAATTCCGGACAAAGAAACTCAGAACGGGACTCACTATAAATACACAGACACCAATGGGACACACCTGGGAGCAAATTAACTAATTAAACAAACACAGCTGGAACCAAATTCATAGGATTCAACGAGGACAGGAACAGGAAGGACCAAATAAGGAAAACAGGAACATACACTTGACAAAGATAGTCAAGCTTTAAGCATTTACATGTTTAATTTGATCATGTAGATCCGATTATTTCAGTTCTACACTACCCCTTTCAATCTGATCGAAAGTGTTTACAGGAAGGTTTTGCCATCCAGTTGAGCCATCAATCCAATTACAGATTGTTTGGGTGCAGGTAAATGGGATCTTGACATATCAAATGTTTTGTTTACATATAACTGGCTGTGAAAATATGTTTTCAAGATGGGCATTTTGGCCAAAAGATGTCATATTGCAAGATACGAGTGCTCTTCACATACTGTATGTACAAATTAGCATTATAATGTTCCATCTTTACTATTTATCATTGTCATCTTGACAACACTACCACAGCTAACGGGAAATGTTCTCAGAACTTTTATTTTAAAAAATGGATGTTTTGAACCTTTCAGAAATAATGTTTTCTTAACTCAATGGGAACATTAGCAAAATGTTCTTGGAATATGTTTTTGTTAGCTTGGACAGAGGAACATTGACGATGAAATGCCAGTATGTTGAGTTTGGGATGCTGCTGTTCTACACCTAATTTAACCAGCAAACCTCTCTTGTTCAGGCAGCTTTGTCAACTGTAAACTGACATTTTTAACAGTAATATTTAAGAAATGGAACATTTCACAGTCCACGCTGATGTTTGATTGTTTGATTAACATACCTTTGTGGTTAAAGAAAGGTTGTTGAAATCCAGCAAGGGTCAATCCATGAAATCTCACCATTGTGTCCTTGAGCAAACTCTCAGGAACTAAACTTGTAAGAAGTGCACTGAAAGACGCAGTGGACAGAAGCAGCTACAAAGTGCCGAATATGTGTTTTATGTAATGTATGGTTTTATAGTATATTTTGTGACTGTTACTGACTGCTGCTCAAGCTGTGTACTGGTGTTCAGCATCTGAATTGTATTTTAATCACAGTTCACAAATGTGTGTTCAGTGATAAAACAATGACATTTGATATTTATTGTAGCTTTCAGATGTTTGCTGCTACCACTGAATGTCTTAATTGTTGAAATGTGCAAAAGTGAATGTTCTTCTTTGTATTTTGTTGCATCAAAAGTGTTGTAAAGTATAACATGCTGCCATTTGAGATACTGATTAGGTTTTTTACTGCCAAGTTCTTGCATTTCATGTGAGGAGGGAGATGGAGACCTGTGGGGCGTGTAAGGTGAATGGCCACTACTTCACATGATCTATTTCCTTCCATTTCTTGTATTTTTTTCCCGTTTTTAAAGCATTAAGCTGTGCTGTATTTTGGTGTCATTTTGTATCATTTAATTTAGCTTTCCTGTTGTTTTTATTGCAGAATGTCATCACTGCATGATAGAAATGATCGCCTGTATTTGAACAGGAAAAGTATGTTTGATCCCAGTTTAGATCCGTTTATCTGTACAGTGGAAGAGAATTAATTGTGCTAATCTTTTTTTTTTTTCTTCTTCTTTTTTCAGGTTCATCAGACCTGTTGCCCGTTCAGAGTCATCTCAACTGCCTACTGAACACTGTCTTACAAGAACAATAGGATTTATAAATGCCATCATGGTGCCTATTTTTGTAATGGTAATTTTATAGGAAAAATTGCTCTGTCAGAGCTGAAGTACCAATAGGCCAAACTCCTCAAAAGCCTGTGACACAAGCTCTGGAAGAGCTGATCATTTAGTGCCTTTTTGAGCTGAATATCTTGACACAATTTCTTTGCTTTCTTTAACATTGCTTCAGCCAAGGAAAGGGTGCCTTATACTTTGAGCCCCTGCATTTTCTTACAGATGGATGGCAATAAAAACGGATCTGATTAACCCATAACTGCTGAAATCTGTAAGTTTGTCATGATTTTAGAGTTTATAATCAGAAATAAATGCAGAGTTCTGGCATGAAACTCTAGATGGCGCAGTCCGATAGGTCTAGCTCAATCTGACCTGGTGACATCATTGTCACATGGCAGCTGATTGGTTCTCTCCTGTATCGGTAGCCAATGAGCTTACTGCTCAATATTCAAATACCTTGCTTTTTTTGTCGTAGCATTTTGTGGCGCACTTCAGAAACCCTCCATCTTCCCCAGCTCCACCTGCATAGATCTGCTACAGGGTGATTTCATGTATGCTATATGTGGGTTATTCGCATGTCATATGTGCAGCAGCAGTATTTCTTACATGCTCACAGCAACATTTTGTGGATGTATTAGCAGTAGCAAGTCTCTGTACTTGCTCTGCTGCAGCAGCGTAGCAGATCTATTCCGCCAAGACGCCGCCACCATGCGAGCATCTGCGATTTTCTCCCGAGAGAAAAAAATCGCCTGCGAGCTCGTACGACAGCAAAAATCGCACCGTGTACACCCGCCTTAACACAGCTCAAAGTGAATGAAAAAATCCTGCAACGTTTTAAATCTGAAAGTGCACCGTGTATAAAGTTATTGTCTCTCAAAAGAAAGAGTCGACTCTGAATCATTGAAACAAGTCCTTTTTAAAACGAATCCCAAGCCGTTTCATGGTGACCTCAACATGAAACATTAGCATATTGCCCGCCCACTTGTTGGTCTTTTCGGGTTGGTCTGAATGAAAATGCAAATTCATTCTTTGCCACTAGGTGCTGCTTTTGGAGCGGT
>NW_015541030.1:224804-228336 GCF_001515605.1 Sinocyclocheilus anshuiensis | reverse complement strand
GCACTGCGCTCACAAACGCTGCTTTATCAGGCATTACAGGCATGATGAAATGGAAATGAGACCAATCACCACAGATTAGCGTCACGCAAAGGAGGGGTTTGGAAAAATTAATCGTTGAACGAATATTTGGGAGACGTTGAGCAAGTAAAGTAAAAAATAAATGCATTTTATAAGACGGTGTTTTTTGACTTTGCATGCATGTCAACCTGTTACTGGGGACTCCCAAAACCAAAATATGAACCTTTCATTACCCAGTGTGTGTGTGTGTGTGTGTGTGTGTGTGTGTGTGTGTGGTTGTACATACACATATGTAGTTGTTTTTTTGGTGTTTGGCTTGGTGTTATGTTGGAGTCATGGTTGTGCTCTTATACCTTTTTTTCTTTGGTATTTTGAATTGTTTTTGGCTTTATTTTTTTGTTTTTCATTTAAATGTTCAGTTTTGGAGTTTTGTTGTATGCATTTGTCATTTTTATTTAATCTCTTTATTTTTAAAATGTGTATAGGTAGTATTTATTAAGTTTTGGATCTGTTTTTAGTTGTTTTAATACTACAATTGATTGGTTCTGTTTTCCTCATTTGTAAGTCGCTTTGGATAAAAGCGTCTGCTAAATGGCTAAATAAAATATGTTTTACAGTCAGAGATTTTTTGAAGGTTTTTAAATCATTTGAAACAATACTGACTTCTCAAACACTCATAAACTGACATCAACCACAAACTAACAGTAAAACCACATTTTATGCAGAACCTGTTTGTAGATCAACCACCTTTTTTGTACAGTAGTAAAAAAAAAAAGGTATAAATGAGTATATTGAGTAAATTGCATATGTGTGTTGCACTAGATATACTGATTATTGTTAAAACTTGCTGTACAACAAAACATCTTTTTAAGGAACCATTTCACCAGTCCATCTCCCATCATCCCCATAATGACCCTGCTGTACTGTATGTCCACTGGCATTTTTAACATTAAGTTTAGAACACTGAAAATGGCACTGCTGAAAATAATTAAGATTTATATCATGCTGTCTATGTCAGACTGAGGTTGTTCCACGAGATTCCTATTGTGGAAGCAATCATGCAACTAGTTTTGGTTACTCCACATATTCCACATTATCTTCTAGCTTTCTGGAAAAGAGAGAGAGAACGTTTTTACAAGATTTCAGTGAAAGTCTGTGAAGGTTGTAACAATATCAGCTGATAACAGTGGGAAAAGGGAATTTATATAAACAACAGAACTATAAATACAGAATATAACCACAATCATGATGCACACGCATTTTGACCGGATTAATGTAGGTTTATCTATTTTTTAACCATTCACTTAAATAATTACGGTTATTAACACTAGAACCGCCAGGGGTCGCTCTATACCTAAAACCGCCAGCGGGTAAGTTTTACCCTTGAACATGACAGCTGTTTCTGAACGGCTAAAGAACATATTATTTCACTGTATTATGCTACTGTCTTCACAACGAAGTGTCTAGAGTCATGAAATGATTATGTCTAGTTATCAACTATATTTTTGTCCTGTTGTTTTATGTTCAAAACCTTTTTTATGCAGGCTACACTAGTCACTTTTCATAACGGTCAATATTAAGCTAAACAAGCCTGCACTGACAACCAGAATTAGAAGTAAGTAAATACATATTTAGGTGGTGTAACAGGCTATTATAATACAATGTCATTAATCAATAAACTTTGGGTAATTAAAAAAAAAATGTTTTATTCATTAGCCTACATCAGATCTGATTTTTTTTCTTCAGGAAACAGCTGACTAGAATAAATAGCAACACAGAAGCGAACAATAAACGATCGAAATGGCAAAACAAAAATTATATAATGAATCCAAATTTTGAACAATTAGTAACATTATGATAAAACGTCTAAATATATTGATCGCCGTCAGATGCTGAGCCGACAAGACGTTCTCCCCACACTTCAGGCTCTCTCCATCGCTCATGGCATTTAGTGCTTCTTATACCTCTTCAGCATTCATAAATCGCCTTCTTTTACTCATTTTGTCTTATTTATGAAACTGATAACCGCTAATTCAGCTAATTCAAACCCGTTTTTTTATCTGGTTTTATCTAAACAGTTTTTAACAACAGGGGATTGTAAATCACACAATTTTAGTAAAATTCAGTGACTGGGAGACTTAAATGTTTTATTAAAAATCTGTTATGTACGTTTTAAAAACAGCCACGGGTAAAATTTACCCCGTGGCGGTTCTATAGTGTTAAAAGCTTAGGCTTTTTCTGTCATCGGTAAAAGTAGATGGTAGATAGAAATATTTAGATACTATTTTACAAACAGAACACGGCGTAAAATAGGGCCTACTTTTTATTTTATTTTTGTCTACATCACAAACTACAGTCCAGGCTCCAGCTTATTACTTTCACTTTGACTAGTGAAACATCTGCGTCTCCAGTGAAGCAGATGAGCACAACACTTTTATAAATCAGAATCAACATTAATTTGTCTGAGGAAAAAAGTGGTGAAGATGAAGCCTCTCTTTATTTTTCTCACGGTGATCTTGTTCTTACTTGACCACGGTAAGACATTTGTTTATTATCTCTCTTTTGATCAACGATAAAATCTAACGACGAACGTTTGGGCAAATTTTGCTCCATTCACTTAAACTTCGACTGAAATTCACGTAAAATTCCTTGTTATTGCTTTTTTAAAGGGGTCATATGCGATTTCAATTTTTCCTTTCTCTTTGAAGTGTTACAAGCTCTTGGTGCATAAAGAAGATCTGTAAAGTTGCAAAGACTAAAGTCTCAAATCCAAAGATATATTCTTTATAAAAGTTAAGAGTCAACCACGCCTACCTAAAACGGCTCGTTCTAACACGCCCCCACATACCTACGTCACGATGTGGGAAGATTTGCATAATGCCTCCCAAATGTTCACACGAAGAAAGAAGGTTTTTGCCATCGCCGCCATGCTGTGTTTTGTTGTGAAAGCGAAACTACTTCGTTTGGTCTTCCAAAAGAGGACAATATCCGCTTCGTCATGCCTAGAGCTGATCCGTGCTGGTCGCTGAGGAAATACATCAACTTTGCGCTGTGGATCGCCGGATCGGCTTTCACCGTGGACGAAGCAGAGTCCAGCCCGGGGTCGTCACATGTGGTTGCCGCAAGCCCGCCGGACGCTCCTTCGTCGAATCCACCGGCTGTGCCGTTCTCAAGTCCGCCGGCCATTCCTCATTCTAGGCCGCTGTGTGTGACGCTGTGTGTTTCGTTGTGAAAGTGAAACTACTTTGTTTGGCCTTCCAAAAGAGGACACAACTAGATATCAGTAGTTAAGTTGTATTTACAACACTGTTCCAGAACATTTCAACCCAAATATTCAGATGTGTCCAGCGCATTTTATGGAGGACTGTTTCTTGAAACTGGGAGAGTAGACTACAATGCCGGCTGTTCTGACTCACAGACTGTATACGTTTTCATTTTTAAAGGATTTGCCACTGACGATTTAAACGCGAGTTTTGAGCAGTGTCGAGTAGCGCTTGTTGTTTGTCATTTCTCC
>NW_015541030.1:199190-224316 GCF_001515605.1 Sinocyclocheilus anshuiensis | reverse complement strand
ATTTCTCCAATCACAAATGCAGACATGGTTTTATGTTTACGCGGCGCGATACGCAATGCAACGCAACCCGTAAAAACACAGTATAAGTCATTATAATCCATAATTATGTCCCCACTGGATTCAACAAATGCCTGGTTTTTAATGGGTTTTATTGTTTTTGTCTTGTCGCGCCGGGACACACGGAAACACAGTATGGTGAGGGGCGTAACATTTCCGTCACACGCTTGAGGTATTCGGCCAATCACAACGCACTGGATAGCTGGCCAGTCAGAGCACACCTCGCTTTTCAGAACGATGAGCTTTGTAAAAATCGACACGTTTCAGAAAGGCGGGACATAGAGGAGAAACAATAATGTACAGTATGTGGAAAATAATGTGTTTTTTGAACCTTAAACCGCATAAACATTTCATTACACCAAATACACAAAATAATGTTCTTTTTAGTAACATCATATGACCCCTTTAAGACATTGATAATTGAAAATGAAATGAAAAGGGAGTGGCCTATGTGCTCCTTTATGAAAACAGACAGGTTTGGGCTTGTATTGGGTGGCCTGTTTTGTGCTTTGGGCCATATTCCATTTATGCTGCCTTCACGTGCTATCTGAATTATTGTAAAAATACAAGTTTCTTAGTAGGAAATTGCACATGAACACCTTAAGTCGTATTTAAGTTGGGAAACTCAAAGATAATTTTGAGTGATAGTTTTGAGTAAACTTAAGATACTACGGAGGAGAGAAGTAGCACTCTAAAGTTTTATTTGTTTTTTCCCCCACAACATCGACTGTAAATTGCTTTCCCCTGAAGTTACCGTTATGTATATTTACATATTCAAATAACAATAATGCATGTTGTATGTATTGAACACAGTGAAAGTAGGGTCTACCATTTAGGCTATTTGATCGAAATTTGGGACCCGTCAGCAAGCTGAATATCTAGACAGTGCAGTGAATGTTTATATGGTGACTGTAATAATGACTGTCTGTCAAGGAGTAACTGCTTGTGTGATTTACTGCTGCCACAGAAGAATTGCACAAGAAGAACAGAATGGCAAGTATCACATACAGCTGGTTTAATAAAACAATATGAGATTTGTTAAATAAGAGATGTGCATTTTTATTGTAGTTAACCAACGTAAATGCTTTTAGTACTTCAGAAAACAAGAACATATTTAAAATGTTATAGTTTTATATAGTTATATATGAAAGTGTGTATATATATATATATATATATATATACAGGTGCAACTCAAAAGTTTTTTTGTAACTTATTTCAAAAAGAGAAACTTTCATGTATTCTAGACATGTAAAATAAAGCATTTCAAAAGTTTTTTTGTTTTAATTTTGATGATTAGAGCTTACAACTCATGAAAGTCAAAAATCCAGTATCTCAAAATATTAGAATATTTACATTTGAGTTTCATTAAAAGTCCTTAAAGTGGAATCCACATAAAACACTATGTTGTGGAAAAAGGAAGGGAGCTTGTTCATGGAGTGAACAATCATTGAGTATGTTCATCCGATACAGTAAATGCTATTAAAACAGATCAGATTCTCTCATAACGAGTCAAATGTGAGTTTGTTCGGCAAAAAATTATTTTTAAGTTTAAGCTAATATTAATTCATGATGTGAGTGTTCATTGTGTGTCTACAACTGAAGTGTGATTTTAACACTATAATGTACTAAACTTTTACTTTTATTTTTGGAATATTCTTGATTATGACACTAGATGGCGCACTAGACTGCAGCATGCATTTTGCTTTATGTAGGCCCTATTCATGCAATACCAGAAAGTTTATAATAAGCACATCTCCCCTTGGAATTATATGGTTCTATCTGCATTCAGAGTAGTTTTGAGGTTTTGAGCTTCAAAGTTTTTGCATTCCATTCGACTGTGTAGATAGAACCTTTTTGTTGTTTAAATAAAAAGTCCCAAAATGTACACAACATTGCAAAATATATCACATAATGTAAATAAGTTGTCACAGAATAAGAATATGTGAAAAACTCAATTTTGACAAAAATGTCATATAGAACCTTATAATTTCAAGGGGACGACATGCTGTGTGATGCTTGTTACAAAAATGTACACAGTTGGTAAACAGCAACAGTTATTATAGACCTAGTGATTGCTATTACATTAAAACTAGTATGCTATCAGATGCCACTGTCCTCAAAAAAGGAAATTGGAACAATTCTGAAAAACTATATTACATATTTGTATAGAAACAACATGGACGTTTTGCATATGTTAATTTTCAACACAAAATCCTCATAGAAAGTGAGATTAAGGTGCTTTCACACCATTCCAACTTGTAAAAGTGTTCGAGAATGTGAATGTCACGTGTTGTCATTGTGAGGTCTGTTGCACGAAGCGGGTTTTGGTTGCAGGTAAGTTTGTGTTTAGTTTGAGCAAACTTTGAATTTTCGGACTCAAGAAGGTGGGATGGTTTTCAGAGAGTTTTGTTATCATGGTAACTTAAACTACACGCTAATTTATAGTAATTGATAGACAAATGAGCATGGTGAAGGGTGGGATCAATATTTATTAACGAAAGTTAGATAAATTCCCTAATGTTGAGACCATATAACACTTTAGTTGAGTTTCTGTATGCTATTTGTGCACCTTAAACTAAAACAGAGAAAAACAACATTTTAAACAATATTTGGACAATGTATGTTCATATGGTGGGGAAAATAAATATAGACATTCAGTCAGAGAATAAATGTGAAAAAGAAAAGGTGAGATGCCTGAACTCTAACAATTCCAGTAGATACAGTATTTAATCATCTTCTTGGGGGGATATTTTCATACACAGGTTCCTCCTTTGATTTCTGCAAGGAAACACAAACACAATCAGAATTCTGCTGATGTGACAGCAATTATTAGCAGACTAACTTAGGTTTGCAAAGTTTAATCTACAAACTGTTTTGTTTTGAAAAACTACTACTACAGAAGAGACACTAACATGGAGCAGCAAGAGGAAATGATATCAATCTCGTTCATCACATGACTTTTTAAGCAGTTAAACCTTCAAACTGATTACAGATTATTTCTGAAGGTTGGTCAGCCAATGCGCTGAGAATGACTGTCTTTCCCAGGACCAAAGATAGTTGTTTGTTACCAATGGCTGCTAAAGCTGCATTTCACCTCAGATAATCATGAACCACAGAGCAGCTGCAGCTCGAGGCCAGACTTCAGCACAGGTCACATGGCTTAACAACTTTGTGTCCAACTTTTTTTTCAATGCAGAACTAATGGTACAAAACTTACTGGGTTATTTGAGAATAACAAGCCAGTTTATTTAGGGACCAAGCACCAAAGGTGTGTAGTCACCTATTGTATCCATTTGTTTTCTTCTTCCTCCTCCGCTCATGAAGTCTATGGCAGCCCATAGAAAATCTTGTGGGAAAGTTGTGTGAAATTTGGCACACACATATAGGACAGTCTCAACATTACAGTTTTTTACGATTGCTTAAGCACAATTTTGAAAACAGGGCCCGGTTTGTCAAAACACTACACACAATTAACACAACCCTACACCAAAGTAGCACAACACTTCAGATCATTTGCAAAATGGAACACTTTTGTCAAAACTATACACAACTTTATAAAAACAATATTTTGTTACCATACGAAACACACACATTTCATATGACTTTAATCTTTTTGAACCAGTTACACACTGCTGTTGCTAACCTAAAACACTTTTAGCAAGTCTAATTCTCAGTGATTAGAGTACTGTAAATGAAGTACACAGAGAAAGTGCAACTATACAATAGTTCACCAAACACTACACAAGACCAATGCTGCAGACTGACGAAAATATCATTGATTTCTCTCCATATACCCAAATCAGTCAACATGGAGAATCACAACAAAACATGTCCCAGTTGTCATGCTACTACAGTAGTGTGCATAACACTGTTAGCTCAGCAAACAACAGACAAACGTAAAATACTGTATCCAGTACAGGTTACAATTACAGTAAATAACAAACATAAAAAATAATCTGAAAAAACTGACAATATTGTACAGAAAATACTACAGTAAACATACTATACATTATCTCTTCGCCTAGCTGGATCTGGCCAGAGAATTTCATCAACATCACAAGCAATATCCTCATTAGCAAGACAACGCGGGAAGAACCGTCTTGAATGTCGAATCCATCCTTGCACAGCTGCGGCGTCGACTTGGTCACAGGCGTCCTCCATGGCCTGAATGAGGGGTACCTGAGCCTGGGGCTGGAGATCGTAAACCTTCCACCGCCATGCAGAGAAAAACTCTTCGATAGGGTTTAGAAACGGAGAGTATGGTGGAATTTATAGTACTGTCAACTGTGGATGGTGTTGAAACCAGTTCTGGACCAAAGCAGAGCGGTGGAATGACACATTGTCCCAGATGACAGTGTATTGTATCTGGTGCATTTCATTACCTGCTGTGACGATGTGGTGCAATCGGTCCAAAAATGCGAGAATGTGAGGTGTGTTGTAAGGGCCCATTTTGGCATGGCGGAGGAGAACCCCATGCTGTGAAATGGCAGCGCAAAGGGTTATGTTACCCCCACGTTGCCCTGGGACATTGATTATAGCCCTGTGGCCAATGATATTTCTGCCTCTCCTTCTTGCTTTTGTGAGGTTGAACCCTGCCTCATCAATATATATGAATTCATGCAGGATTTCCTCAGCATCCATCTGCAAAACTCTCTGAAATACAGTGAAAGACAACATTGTGTAGTTCAGGATAGGTCTAGTATATTACAGTCAATGTAAAAAAGTAATGTGTGGAGTATGCAACATCACAGTGCTAAAGTGAACAATACAAACCTCCACATACTCATGCCGCAGCCGTTTGACCCTCTCTGAATTCCACTCAAAAGGCACTCGATAAAGTTGTTTCATTTGAAACTGATGTCTTTTCAGGATGTGTGCCAGTGTTGAATGTGCTTACAGTTGTGCAAATCTAGCCTTGTGTTTTGCTCCTTGAGTGTAAGGTTTTGCTAATTGTTGGAAAAGTTTAATTTTAGTGTGTAAGCAATCGTAAAAAACTGTAATCAAAGTAAATTTGGAGTATTTAACTCAAACTCTCTAGCACCACCAACAGGCCAAACTAGCACTCATGTTTCTGCGTGCAACTTAGAATTTTCAAAAAAATCTACTTTTTCAAACTCTTCCTAGACCGTTTTGTCTGATTTTCACCAAAATATGCTCAGATCATCTTTACAATATGATGTGAATCCTCCCAAGACAGAGTTAGACCCTCTTAGTTCACACACACATGCACACATAGACTCTCTGATGTGTGTTTTGATTACCTATATGATCACACTTTCGTTTGGGGACCAATTCTCACCATTAACTATTAACTATGACTTTTGCCTCAATAGTAACTCCTAATTCATTGCTAATTAATAGTTTGTAAGGTAGTTGTTAAGTTTAGGTATGAGATAAGATTAAGGGATCTAAAATATTGTCATGCAGAATAAGGCATTAATATGTGCTTTATAAGTACTAATAAACAATCTTACTGAGCTGTGACACATGCAGCTGAGTTTCTGAGTCAAACTGAAACATGCTGTGGTCAGTTGTCTTCAGAAATGATTTGATCTGTTAGGTGGACAAAGATCTTGTGCAACACAGTGGCTGTTCTGTTTAATCTGTGTTTAGTTTGTTGGTGAAGGGCTTCTTCCTTTGCTGCGGTTATGAACCTTACAGTCACAGTATGACTTCTTTCCTACACTGAACAGATTTACAATCAAATTCATGAAAACCAGTCAGAGGTTACCCATCATTAATTATTGAAGCCTTCTATCAAGGAAAAATCAGCATGACTTTGAAATGTCGGACAGAAAAGAGAACATCTATTTCTGATCGTCAAATACACAAGAAATAACTACTAAGCATTTTTTTTTTACATTTATACTTATAATGTATAGTTTGTACAGTATGTGATGTTTAATTGTGTGTATAATTTTCACTATTTTATATTCAGTACTTTTGTGCACTGCCTCATTTGCACACTTTCTGCCTTTACCTCAAGGCTACAAGTGAAAGTTGTTTTATTTATTATGTGTACATACATGACTTGATTGCTAGTTGAAATCATTGTTATAAAACTTAATACACTAAGGTACACTGTAAAAAATTCCGTAAAATTTACAGTAAAAAACCGGCAGCTGTGGTTGCCGGAATTTTACAGTAAAAAATACGGTAGCAACGTTTTAGGTTTTACGGTTTTAACTTAAATTTACAGTTAAATACCGTAATTTTATTAACTGATATAATGTTAATATACCAACCTATTGAAGTACTGAAATCTGTTTTGTACCTATGTAATACACTGATAACCACCAAATGCAGGTGATGATGAGAAAGTCACATGATGAACCAAAGGCCATCACAAGCAGCTTTTAAATAATAACATATATAGAACAGTGTCATTCACACGAACACTAAACCCCATTATGGTAACACACATGAAACTGAAATAATGCAATAAACATTAATTTAACAACATTAGGTGTAACATACAACCCTAATATACAAAACTGATAAGAAAAAACTAAGAAGAAACATAGTTATTTCAACAAAAAAAAACATCAAATTGTAAATGTAACGCAGGGAATTCTGGGAATGTCAATTTACGGTTATTCACTGTAAATTATACAGTCTTTTATACTTCCAAAAACGGTATACTACCGTAAAATTAATGTCCAATACAGTTTTTCACCGTATATAGTAGGAGAATTTACCATTAAGCATTTAACAGGTTTTTACTGTAGCATTTTTACAGTCTTTTACCGTTAAATTCACGGTCATTTTTTACAGTGTAGGGATAGTAAACAAAATGCTAGTAATGGCAAAACAAAGCACAGAGCCAATTTTCTTAATTAGATTGCACAATAAAGCAATAAAACCTAAGACGCCATGGTTTACTGTTATTTTATAACAACTAAGGGGACTTTAGGGGGGAGTGTGAACGAATTAAAGTCCTTTTTTCCAAGACGGCATGAGGCACGCTTTCATTCGTGAGTAAACACGGCGGCCGCTGAAATAAGCAGTTATGTGTTCATTTGTAAGCTGATGTGCTACGGAAGTTAGCAAATTCGTGATAAGGAGGATGAAAATGAGGAAAAAGAGAGCAAAGTTTTTAAATGTTTACAGTACGACCCCTTAAGTTTAGACGTGAGGTGAGATATGGCTGTATATCGGCACGCTGTGATTACCTACGGCCGAATCACAGCAGTGCCGATATACAGCCATATGTCACATCTACTCGTGTGATAATTGTGTTTATAAAACAGTATAAACAGTATACTTCTGAATCACAATTAATTTGAATGTCCGATAGGCTCGTACTATCCTTTCATCTGTTAAGGGTGATTTCTGATGACAGCAATGCTCGGTGCATTTGTTGGCTGTGTACACGCTGGTTTTGAAAGAAAAAATAACTTCCTTGTTCAAAACTGTGCTTTAGTATTTTTCAATTTAAAAGTCTTTACTTCTGACTCATAAAACAGTCTCTTGTCACCATCTAAAGGCGGAACAATGAAACTAAAATCACTGTTATGAACACACACACACCGTTTACCAATACTAAATACTACTATTATTTAAATAAATTATTATTTATTGAACAGCAATATTTAATAAACAACAACAGCCATCATAAAAGTTGCTAGGCAATTCAGTCAAAAGTACAAAGGCAGCGCTCTGATATACAGCATTGAAGTTACATAAACATGATGAATCTGCAGATTCTGTCATTAATTACTCTCCCTCGTGTCGTTCCAAACCCGTAAGACCTCCATTCATCTTCGGAACACAAATTAAGATATTTTTGATGCATCCCGTGAGCTCTCTGACCCTCCCATAGACAGCAAGGGTACTTACACAATCAAGTTCCAGAAACGTAGCAAGGACATCGGTAAAATAATCCATGTGACATCAGGGGTTCAACCGTAAAATTCATAAAAATCTTCGTAAAATTACGGTTGAACCCCTGATGTCACATGGATTATTTTACCGATCTCCTTGCTATGTTTCTGGACCTTGTTCGTGTAAGGATCCTTGCTGTCTATGAGAGGTTCAGAGAGCTCTCAGATTCCATCAAAAATATCTTAATTTATGTTCCACACACTCATGCTGTCGGACTGTTGTATAAATGCAATATCACACTCGTAGCCATGCGATATGGCTGTATATCGGCACGCTGTGATTACCTACGGCCGAATCACAGCAGTGCCGATATACAGCCATATGTCACGTCTACTCGTGTGATAATTGTGTTTATAAAACAGTATAAACAGTATACTTCTGAATCACAATTAAATCTTAATTTATGTTCCAAAGATGAACGGAGGTCTTACGGGTTTGGAACAACACGAGGGTGAGTAATTAATGACAGAGTTTTTATTTTTGGGTGAACTATCCCTTTAAGCATGCACACACACACACACACACACTCTAAAAATCAAATCTGTGCATACAAACACTTTATAAATGAGGCTCCATGTGTTTTGTGCTGTTCACACTGTCATGAAATAAAACAATCACAGAGGATATAGCAAAAGGGGGTTTGGGCCACATTTCCTGCAGTGTGTGAGCATAGCTGTAGCGGTTCTGAAATAACTGAAAACCACACCTTTTATACCCTCATAAAAAGAGCATGCAGTAACAAAATAATTTAACAAATAGTAATTCTACCATCATGTTGTTCTGCAGCAGTGTTTAGCATAAGAGGTCCAAGGTGTATTTTACAACGGCTTCGATCGTGCCATCATGTGGCGAAAACGACGAATAGCGCCTATCAATCTTCTGTAATGAACATGGTTATTTAGTTTGTAATATTTAATACCTACTTAAAATAGAGAAGAAGAGTTTTTTAGAAAACAGATTTCACATTGAAGGGCTTGCTTCATTCGCGTTGTTTTGACACATCTTTGGTTATTTGCCTTCGAACTAACTTTAATTAGTAGCCTTACTTTCACTTTCGCTTTCACTTGAAGGGATGTTCTCAACCACTGCACAAACACGTTCGTCGGGTTTTTCTGATCAGTGCGTTCTGAGAAACGGAAAGTCTGAGAATTGACATGCTGCACTCGGTCGGCTGTCGGCGTTGGTCTGCGTCTGTCAGTGCGGTGTAAATTGGCCTTAAAGCGACAGAACACTATTTTTCAACTAGAGATCATCAGCCGCAACACTGAAACAATATTCAATGTTACTGTTAGAGGTGAGTCATTTAGTGAATTTTGTATTTGAATCTCATCACTAGTGACATACATGGCTACTTTTCAGTACCTCTAAATGAATTCAGTTCAGTTTAAAACTATTTAATTAGTTTTGACAGATAGAGTCTCATGTTGGTTTGTATTACAGACATTTCTGCTGCTGAACTAGATAAAATAAAGAAAATGGGAGAATCTGTCAGTTTAGATCCTGGTGTAGTAAAAAACCCAGATAATGTGATGACGTGGTATTTTAATGACTCTCTCATCGCTGAAATCATTGGAGATCAGAGTAAGATCTGTACAGATGATCAGTGTAAAGAGAGATTCAGAGACAGACTGAAACTGGATCATCAGACTGGAGCTCTGACCACCACAAACACCAGAACCACAGACTCTGGACTTTATTATTTACAAATCAACAGCAGCAGATTCAGCATCATTAGGAGCTTCAGTGTTACCATCACTGGTGAGTGATATTCAGTCAATCGGTGTGTTTTCTATTGCAGTATTAGAAGACAATTCAATGTTTTGAAGTTGTTTTGACCAAGTATTACAGTATAATTGAGATAATCTTTATCACCTTCATGCAGTATTTGTAAATTAACAATGTTTACTCTTTCTTCATGTTACTAAGGTAACAAGATTTTTGGTCACACTTTTAGCTCTGAAGCTGGATCATCAGACTGGATCTCTGACCATCACAAACACCAGAACCACAGACTCTGGACTTTATTATTTACAAATCAACAGCAGCAGATTCAGCATCATTAGGAGCTTCAGTGTTACCATCACTGGTGAGTGATATTCAGTCAATCGGTGTGTTTTCTATTGCAGTATTAGAAGACAATTCAATGTTTTGAAGTTGTTTTGACCAAGTATTACAGTATAATTGAGATAATCTTTATCACCTTCATGCAGTATTTGTAAATTAACAATGTTTACTCTTTCTCCATGTTACTAAGGTAACAAGATTTTTGGTCACACTTTTAGCTCGAGGAATTTGCAGATCATATTACTGCATTTTTTGTAGGCCTCAAACAGGCTGATCAAGCCTAGCAGCTAATGGGTGTTTAAGTTCCATACAATCTTTTTTTCGCAAAAGGACTGCTAGTCACGTAGCACCGATTTCAAAATTTCACTCTGGTTTGATACGAATTGAACCAACCACAAATTTTGCACAGGGATCTTTATTTGATATCTTGCATAATATAATATATTACATTTTACCATCTCTGTCTGAAATAAGTTAATGTTAAATAATTGACCACCTCAGAAATGGGCTGTACAGTTGAAATGAGCAGGTGCATAAATGTATGGAAAAACCAAAGGCAATGACAAAAAGACATTAATACCATAAAATAAATGATAGATTCTGAATAGAAACATAAATTTAGTTAATTTAACTGTAATATGGTGAGAAATAACACTGATTTCCCGTTCTTTATCAGCAGTCCGTAATAATATACTATAATTATCACTACATTTAAATCAATGACATTCTTAGTCATGTGTTCGTTTGCATGTGTTACATGTTTGCATTTGATATACATACCAGTCATACTTTTCTCTACCTACTATCTGTATGACTGGGATGCATTCAAATGCTTTTTGGATGTTACTTTTGTTACTGAAAATAAATTTACATCTGCATTTCTATTTCAGCAACTGCTACTGTCTCACGTTTTCACAGCACTCTACTATTGTATATTTTTTTTCTCTCCATTATCCGAGAAGTGGCTATATGATTAAAAGTTTGTTTCTTCTCCAGGTGATCAAACAGATGATGTGTCCGTGATGGAGGGAGATTCTGTCACTCTACACACTTGTGTTAAACATATAATACGAGAAGGCAGACATATTAGAATAAAATGGTACTTCGATGACATTCACATAGCACAACGCAATGGATCTTTGAGTAAGATCTGTACTGATTTAGAGGGATTTGGAGCCAGATTGAAGCTGAACAGTCGCACAGGTGATCTCACCATCAGACATATCAGGACCTCAGATTCAGGACTTTATAAACTACAGATCAACATCAGACAACACTGCATTCTAAAGATGTTCATTGTTGCGGTTGGTGAGTTGTTGTTTTGTTTTTTTACAGTGACATTCCACAAGTAAGAAAAAAAAATGAGATAGGAGGAAAATTATGCCAGTGCTTTTGCATTCCAACACAAAATAATGAACACAAAACACTAACGCTTAATAAACACACACACAAAAAGATCCCCCAGCAGCTGTTGGTTTGTGTTTCAGGTGTTCCTGTTGCTCAACCAGTTGAAATAAAGAGAAAGTCAGTGAAGGAGGGAGAATCTGTCACTTTATATCCTGGCGTAATAAAAAACCTAAATGATGTAATGACGTGGCATTTTAATGACATTCTCTTCACTGAAATCAATGAAGATCTTAGCTTTATCTGTACACATGAACCATGTACATATGTTGATGGTAGATTCAGAGACACACTGAAGCTGGACAATCAAACTGGATCTCTGACCATCACAAATATCACAACTGAACATGCTGGACATTATCACCTAAAGATCAGCAGCAGCAGATTCAGCATCAAAAGGACCTTCAGTGTTACTGTCAATGGTGAGTATCATTTAATCATTCAGATCACGTCCCTTTGAGCAGTTTAAGAAAACAACTTACATTTTTTTAAATTGACTCAATAAATATTTTCATTTTATTTTATGTGAAGTTAATATCATCTTTATGACCTTCACATGCATGTCAGTGTGACACAACTTTAGCAAAAATTTATGTTATTTATATGAAAAGTGTGCTGATGTTCCCAGTTGTGCTCACAGTGCTGTGATGCTGTTTTAACTACCAAACCCACCAGATGGCGCCATTTATCAGTTGAATCAATATCACTAGGTGTAAATATCAGTCAAAGCTATCAGTTGCTCCCCAGTAATAATAATGTCTGTATTTATCATTACAGGTTCAGGTCAGTCTTCAGGTCCTATAGCAGGAATACAGTGCATGTTGCTTCTGTTCTGCTGCTCGTGGCTGCAGTTGTTGGTGTGATTTCTCTATAGGTGCGCGTCCTACTCCTCACAGACCAGATCACAAAAGTAGACTCTTGAGGTAGATGATCTAGGATGAACGGTGATTTTTGCCAAAGATCTGAACTGAAACTGTTACTTTAGAGATGTGATAACAGAAAATTTTGATATGGAAAAAGCTGTGTTAACATACCTGAAATGATCCAAGTTTTAATGTAAATTCTGTCTAGCCCGGAAAGAGCTTGCACTTTTGTTCATGAGACACATGTAGACTGAAAACAGTGTTATAACCTAGCACACTGCCATAAACACCACACAAATCCAGAAATCCTCACAGTAATCCAGAAGTACATGCAAGGGATGCACAAAACACAAATGGTGACACATTCTGGTCATACTGTAAATGCAATGAACACACAGGACAAGCATGTAATGATACCCTGTACAAACTAATCACAAATGTTTATACAAAATGTAATCTTTTAAATGTAATCTACAAATCATGCAGTACTGTACCCGTTTAATATGTGTTTCTTTATTAACTATAGGGCTTGTTTTGTGTTTTCATGTAGGGTTTTATTAGCTAAGCAGGCAAACTGAAGACAATTACCAATCATTCTCCTTTTTTTAATTAAACACAAGGGGTCACTGATGATACTTCCATTATCAAACTGACCCAAGACAGATTGTAGAATTCAGAAAACAATGCAGAAAATCAAAAATGTGAACTTTTTTTTTTTTTTTGGCGGCCATTATTTATAACATGCCTTCAAGCTTATATGACTGATGTATTGGTTTCATTTTGGCTTTTTCCTATTTTTGACCAATGGCAAGCTCATACATGTGGTAGTATAGGAAGACTTCGACTACACCTTGATATGCAGGGATCAATGTTGGCCAAAGAGTGGTTGAACTTTACAATATGCAGTAGTGGAGACACAACTAGCATCACTGTAGAAGAAAATCTGGTGACATAAATGAAGCCTTGGACATTAGATTGCAAATGAAATCATAAGAAGAGCAATAGTGGGTAACTTAGAATCCAGTGTTTAAAAGCAGATTGCACATTTGGAAGAGAACACAGACGATTTTCATATAATTTTAATGATAATAAATATATAATAACACTTGTTGGATTTGTGCTGGTCAGACAAAGTCTGAGAATTGAAACATATACGCAACTACATTACTCAAAGTCTGCACCTTTTTTATCATTATCACCTGCTTCTGCTTTTCTCTAGCTTTGCTCAGTCAACTTCTTGGCTGACAAAAGACTGTTAAAACAGTGTTAGGTATCAGACAAAGTGCTGATTTTGGGTACCAGACTGGCTGTTAACAGGATTTGGGTATTAGACAACTTTGCTGACTAGTTGTTGCCAAGCAAAACATAGTATAAGCCTTAGAAGGTCTGGACTGGGACAAACATCCCAGGTAGGAATTTTACGTTCCCAGAACGTCCTCAGAACGTCGCCGCTGGTGTCAAGGACGTTGCCTAGTTACGTCCCCAGAACGTTCTGAGACGGTCACGATGTCGAGTTCTTTAAAGGGTTGGGGGACGTTATTTGGAGGACCTTCACAGAACATTCAGGACGTTCTCGGGACGTTTAGGGGACCATATTTTACTTGGAAATCTGACGTTCCCAAAACGTTCTCAGAACATCCCCGCTGGTGTCAATGTCTGTGATCGGCTACATTGCTCAATGCTGCAAAAACACATTGTAAATAGAGATCTCTGATGCTCTTCACAGAGCACTGACACAAACAAGGAAGCAGATTAACCTGGTACTCTGTATTACTTAACCTTTTTAGCACTTAACAACATAACAACAATAAACACTAACAGATCTCCCCTAATATTAATCATGTGCTAAAATGCATTAAATAACATTTAATTTCAACATTTACTCTCGTCGCAGAATCTGAAGCAAAGCATGCTGGAAACTAGTAGGCTAATCTGCTGTAACTCATTCCGTCTGAGTTAACATAATCAGTTATTGAGTTTACATAACCTTTTCTATTAAGTGCAATGAACTTTCAGTAATATTTGAGTGAAATAAACATTTAACAGCCACTGTACTTCAGCACATGAAGCAGTAAGAAACTCAAGGTGAGTTAGAAGCAAAAGCTCCTGTATGCTAATATGCTAATATACCTTGGGAAAGTCCTCTACCAAATGAATCGAGCAGCAGATTGAAACAGACACTGAAAAGGTTTGGTAAATGCCTGAAACACAGGACACTTAGCTCATTTAATGCAATTAATTTGTTTAAAAAAGTGAATGTTTATTACCAGCTCTGTACATCTCCATGGGTGTCGCCATGTTCGCATCATACATGTATTTCTATAGTAAAACTCCAGATTAAATGCCAGTTTCATTGTGCTTTTCCCATTAAGGAAGTTTGCTATTTGTTGATTGAAACACAATTACTAGTCCCTCATCATCTATCCTCCATCATCATGTCATTTTGAGAGGAGGTGTTGTCGTGGAACAAACAATGGTCTTCTCAAATTTGTCAATAAAGCTCAAGAAGCAGAGATCCAGATGTCAAAATAAGACTTTATTGAAGACAGCAACAAAGCCTAGATGATCTTTGTCTGTCCGGGCACCTAGCTATAACTATATCACATATATATAGAAGTATGGAAACAACATGGAAGTTTTGCAGCGTTTATTGAAGACAATAAAGGTGCATTCATTCCAACTTGTAAAAAGCGTTCACGTCCTAAACTTTTTGATTTGTACCACGTGACCACTGCAGATTAATTTTGGCGTTGATCGTGTTGCCATAACCATTCGAGAACATGAACGTCACGGGTTGTCATTGTGAGGTCTGTTGGATGAAACAGTTTTTGGTTTTTACCCACATAAGTTTACATTTGGTTTAAGCAAAGAGTTTTCCGGCTCAACAAGGTTGGTTTTGAGCGGGTTTCGTCGCCATAGTAATTAGGCTACCCTGCTCCAGAACAGGTTTTATTTTGGCTTAGGGATAGCAAACCCAAACTGAACCAATCAGCTGTGAGTAAAGTGACATACAGTCCAGTGAAAGAATTTTCAAATACATCCAGGCAAACAAAGGATATATGTTCTTGTATATATAAGAATATAAAGAATAATGCAGTTTAACGCATTTGAGACTTTGTATTTTCCTCAGTGCATAGCTGACAGTTACAGTTATATCCTCCATCTGAAAATGTTAGAAAGTCATGCAAATATATCCATTTTGCTGTCAGGAGTGGGGGAGGCTTACGCGAGTGAACGAGCGCTGCTGAGTAGGAGCGCAGTAATTCTGAGAAAAAATATACATTTTGCTAAAGTATTTGTTGTTGGACAATAAATGTGCCTCGTGTAGAATTTTAAACTTACAAGTAAGTGTATTTTTGAGATAGCAGTAACTGTAAGGGACTATTTTTAATGGGTGATTAACACTTGATCTGACTATCCATAATGGCGAATCTGCTATTTTGTCCGACAATCCAGACAGAAGAGTAGATTAATGTCAGTGGACTTGAACTTGAAAAATGGTGTGTATTGACAGCTTTCCACAATTAAAACAAGATACCTTCTGATGTTCATTCATGTTTATTTCGTGCTATAACTAGTAAAGAGGAGTGCTGCTTGAACCGAGGTGCTACAGCGATCTGTCACGATAACTAAGGAGGTGGGTCTTTGCGAATGGTCAATTACTAAGCTCAAATGAGTTTATTATTTATTTATTTTATTTTACTTTATTTATTATTTATGTAGCTTTTTCTACATTATTTTATTTTTGGATTGATGGTGGTTAATAAAGTTAAAAAATTGTATGTGAGAGAGTTAGTAATATCATTGTATTTCTACTGGTCAGTGTTAGAGGAACTCAGACTTAGCCTGACAGTTAGCCTGACCCGGACCAGGTTAGTTTCCCAGCATTAGTTGCCTCAGTGACTGAGCTTGTGAATGTATAGCTCAGGGGTAGGCAAGTTCTGTCCTAGAGAGCCGCAGTCCTGCAGAGTTCAGCTCCAACCCTAATCAAACACACCTGAACAAGCTAATCAATGTCTTCAGGATTACTAAGGCTATAGGCAGGTGAGTTTTGTTTTCAGGGTTGGCGCTGAACTCTGCAGGACTGTGGCTGTCTAGGACCGAACTTGCCTACCCCTGGTATAGCTGATATAATAAGATGTTAATATGACATTTTTATGTCATCTAAATTTAACTGAGTTTATTATTGTTCAAACAGGCAATGGGAGGCAGCACAAAAATCAGACATCAGCACTCCTCAGTTCCTCTATGAGAACATAAGCATCTATTTATAGCGCACTCTATTAGATAAAACTAGCCTTATGTTTTTTAATTGTTTTCTGCTTAAGACAATAGAGAGCGATGATTCGCTTGTATTACATTTGCCAAAACATCCATCGTATTGTGTGTGTGTGTGTGTGTGTGTGTGTGTGTGTGTGTGTGTGAGCGATGATTCGCTTGTATTACATTTGCCAAAACATCCATCGTATTGTGTGTGTGTGTGTGTGTGTGTGTGTGTGTGTGTGTGTGTGTATGTAAGAGAGAGAGAGAGAGAGAGAGAGAGAAAAAAAAGAGAGGGAGATTGAAAACAAACAAAACAAGATTAAAAAAACGAGTGAGAGAGAGCAGTATTTGATAGACAATTTGCATGGTGAAGGGTGGGATCAATATTTAATAATGAAAGTTAGATACATTTCCAAATGATGAGATCACAGAACATTTTAGTTAAGTTTCTGGATGCTATTTGCGCATCATTAAATTACACTAATACAGGGCAACAGCATTTTAAACTAATATATTAACAATATGTGCATATAGGTGAGAAAAACAAATGTAGACATCCTGTCAGAGAATATGTGAAGCAATCCAAAAGGTGTGATGCACAAACTTGCATGAACTCTAACAATTCCAGTAGATACAGTAGGCTATTTGATCATAATTTTTTAGGAATATTTTCATACACAGGCCCCTCCTTTGATTTCTGCAAAGGAAACACAAACTCAATCAGGAATCTGCTGATGTGACAGCAATTATTAGCCCATTAACTTAGGTTTCTCTGTGCAAAGCTTAATCTACAAATACAGACAATTTTTTTGTGTTTTGAAAAACTACTACTACTGAACTGAGCAGCAAAAGGAAATGATACCAGTCTCGTTCATCACATGACTTTTTAAGCAGTTAAATCAACAAAAAGGTTACATTTTATCTCTGAAGGTTGGTCACGGCAGCCACTGTACTGAGAATGGTTTTTACACAAAAGCAACACCAAAGATACTTGTCCTTGCAGCACGTCTACAAATCAACCAATGACCGCTAAAGCTGCATTTCCCCTCAGATAATCATGAACCGCAGAGCAGCTGCAGCTCAAGACCAGACTCCAGAACAGGTAACACGGTGAACAGCTTTGTGTCATACTGTCTTTTCACTGACAAACTAATTGTATAAAGCTTTGCATGGGTTATTTGAGAATAACAAACAGTTTTTTTCCCCATTAGTGAAGTCTATGGCAGCCCATAGAACAGCTTGTGGGGAAAGTTATAAAATTTGGCACACAAATAGAGGACAGTCTCAACATTAACCATAGAAAATTAAAGAGTCTCTAACTCAAACTCTGGAGTGCCACCAACAGGCCAAACTAGCACCAAATTAGCATTATATCTGCGGCTCAAGATTTTCCGCAATTTAGAATTTTCTGAAAAATCAACTTTTTCGAAATCTTCCTAGACTGTTTGTCCAATTTTCACCGAAATAGGCACAGATCATCATCAGACCATTCTGTCAAAAAAAAAATGTTTTAAATATTCTTGATAGATCAAACCGTTCTCATAAAGCACAGTTAAGATTTTAACAAAGTTCATGCAAAAATGGTGTGAGGCTATATCTCTGCAATGTATTAGCGGATTCAGACCAAACTTGGTATGTGTTATAGCAAGCATGACCTGAGGGTACATGAGCAGTTTTAGCACAGTGCCACCTACTGTTAAAAAAATTACTTACTTTTTTTCGTGTTGTTGGTTTAAACAATGCTGATTCAGTTCTTTCTTCCTCTTGTGTCCGGACTGCATTAACAATAATGCAGATGTGTTAAAACAACAGTTACAGTATTATATCAAAATGTCAGTCTTAAAAAAGATAAATATTTGTACAGATTAATTGCGTGTTCTGCTGACCTGTTTTTCTACATTTCCAGCAGATGCAGCACATCACGACTGTAGCTAAAACCAACAGAGACCCAGCGGCAGCAGAAATCAGTACTATGTAAAATAAAGGTACACCCTGATCTGTAATGAGCAAAATAAGCCATTAGAGTGATTGAATCTGTTTGCATGACAAGAAACACTATGAAACAACAGCACTGTATAACTTGTTAGATCAGCTTAATCACTGATAAAATTAACACCAGCATACCTGAACATGTGTGACAGAGTTCAGTGATGTTGAGATGTGTGGTCTGGTTGCTGATGGGATTGTTGAGCACACAGCTGTAGGTGTTGTTATCCTGATATTCCACCTCCAGAGGTAGAGAGAGACTGATGCTGAGATCAGACACACTGATGCTGGACAATAAACTGTTTCCTTTGTACCAGGAGAGAGTCACATGACCCACATTCACCACTGAACACACCAGTGAACAATATGATGATGATGATGAACAGTCTCTGATAATGTCAGGAGTGGGCAGATGAGCTGGAAAACAAGATAATGAACAGAAATAACAGAGCATGTCATCTACAACTATAAAATGATTAAACATTTCAATATGTAGTTAAAGGAATATTCATACTTCTGTAGACATTAAGCTCAGTGTTTGTGTTTGTGTTAATCAACTTTAAACTGCAAACGCAGTCGAATAAGCTAAACCCCAAATATTCCTTTAATAAAACAGGAACGTGTAAGCTTGAACAAATGAGCTGTACTCACCATAGACAGAAACATTGAATGTTTTTGATGACAGTTTTGCTCCACTTATCTTTACTTCATAGTCTCCAGCATGTTCAGTTGTGATGTTTGTGATGGTCAGAGATCCAGTTTGATCGTCCAGCTTCAGTCTGTTTCTGAATCTCTCATCAGGACCATCAGATGTGTAGAAGATTCCAACAGCTCTACTGATTTCAGCTATCAGAGACTTTACAGGTACAAAATTCCACAGTATGTCGTCATCTTCATTGTTACGTCACAGGTGTACTTTACAACCACCCCCTGGCTACTGTGACGTGTTGAATTTGAGTGATTCAATAAAGGGAAAAAAAAGGTGTACTTTACAACGGCTTCGATCGCGCCATCATGTGGTGAAAACCTTTTTTTTTTAGTTTTTTTTTAGTTTATAACATTTTATTCTAATTGAAAGAAATAAATGCCATCAAAGTGATTAATACAGAAATGCCAATGAAGCATCAATTGCAGAAAAGAAAACAAGAATAAAGTTTTTCTTGACTGATAGGCTATTTTCTTATTCTCTAACTAAAGGAAAAAAGGTAGTGTGTTTTATTTTCTGTTCCCATATGCTAAATAAAAGGCTTTTACAAAACACATTTAACATTGAAGGACTTTGCCTCGTTCGCGTTGTATTTTTTGATTTTTTTTTAATAACTTCGGTTAGCCTTAGGCTACTTTCACTTTACACGGGACGTCACACCACACGCTGCACAGACACCGTTAGTCGTGTTTTTTCTGATCAGTGTGTTACCGGAACATCTGAGAATTTACATAGGTAGTAGGAATATAGGCTACAGGACTACAGGTGTGAATTGGCTTTTTAGCGACAAAACACTTTTTATTTCCACATTATCTGCATTCATTTATTTTGTGCATCATATTGTGTGCGTTCTTCGTGCCTGGTAAGACATAATTTGCCTTATAGTAGCCTATAACAAAAAAAGCGATGTTATGCAGTTTCATTTTTGTATCGGATTTGGGCACTTTACACTCGACATAAATGTATTTTTTTTCTAACTGTTTAAATTAGCTAGCGTATAGCATATTGTTATATTTTTAGACATGTCAATATATTGTGCGGAGACAAAAACTAGTGGCGTTTTAAGATTAATGTTTGAGGAAACCAATTAAAGGACTAATATTCATAATAATACTCAAACATATTTCATGAATATATGGTGTAATGTTCATAAAAAGTAGATCGATCATCCATGAGACTCACGGTGAATGTGTAAATCAGCAATGTTCTTATTCTGTTTTATTTTGTGTCATGCATGTATTATATTTTGAGACATATTTCTCTACTTACAGTCTGTTATTTCTTCTTCAGTTGTGTCTGATGTTGCTGCAGATGTAGTGCCATTGTCAGTGATGGAGGGAGATTCAGTCTGTCTATACACTGGACTTATTCAATCCCAACAAGAAAGAATGCAGTGTGATGAGAGATTCAGAGACAGACTGAAGCTGGATCATCAGACTGGATCTCTAACCATCACGAACACCAGAACCACAGACTCTGGAGCTTATGAACTGAAGATCAACAGCAGCAGATTCAACATCAGTAGGAGTTTCAGTGTTACTGTCACTGGTGAGTGTCATTTAGTCATTCAGTGCATTTTCTATTACAGATTGACCTATATTATTACATTATAATTGATATAATTTCTATCAACTTTATGCACATGAAATTTAATGAACAATATTTACTCTTTCGCCATGTTGTATTCCTTCTCTTACTGAGGTGACAAGTTTTTATTAACATTATTATTATTATATATTTTTTTTATATGCCTCAAACTGGCTGATCAAGCCCAGCCGCTAATGGGTGTGAAAGTTCCACACATTTTTACATTTTTGGCAAAAGGGCTGCTCCACCCTTTTCCTCTGTATTTTAGTCATGTAGCACCGATTGAAAAAAATTCACTATGGCTTGATATGGCTTGAACCAACCACAAACGTTTGGGCAAGGATCTTTATTTGATATCTTATGTAATATATGTGACCCTGGATCACAAAACCAGTCATAAGGGTCCATTTTCCTGAAAGCTGAATAAATAAGCTTTCCATTGACGAATGGTTTGTTAGGATAGGACAATATTTGGCGAGATCTGGAAATCTGGAATCTGAGGGTGCAAAAAAGAAAGAAAAAAAAGAAAAATCTAAATATTGAGAAAATCACCTTTAAAGCTGTCCAAATGAAGTTCTTAGCAATGCATATTACTTATCAAAAATTACATTTTGATATATTTACAGTAAGGACATTTACAAAATATCTTAATATCCTAATGATTTTTGCCATTGAAAAAAAATAGATAATTTTGACCCATACTGTGTATTGTTGGCTATTGCTACAAATATCCCCGTGCTACTTACGACTGGTTTTGTGGTCCAGGGTCACATATTACATTTTAACATTCTGTAATAAATTAATTTAAAATAACTGACCACATCAGAAATGGGCTGTACAGCTGACATGAGCAGGTCCATAAATATATGCAAAACTAAAGGCGCTGACTAAAAGGCATTAATACTGTAAAAAAGGTGATAGATTCTGAATAGACACATAAAATAAGTTAAAGTTATAATGTTGTGAAAAATAACACTGATTTCCCATCCCTTATCAGCAGTAAATAATTATATACTATATGTATCACTACTTTTAAATCAGTGTTTACTTGCACGTGTTACATGTTTGCATTTAATGCACATACCAGTCACATTTTTCTACCCACAATCTGTATGATCTGTAGAAAAACATTTTTGTCACATATGGGTTGTGTAAACACAAACGAAGATGAAAATGAGAGATCTTTAATAATCAAACATATCCACAATCACAGTAAAGTGGAGACCCAACAATAATGAACAGAAACAATAGAACTTCAATACAAATGCAAATGAGGGGATTAGTGACAAAACAGCTGAGCAAAATGGCAAATCAAACCATTTTTACAGCACTACTCCAAAAATGGCTTGTGATGAGCTGTTCATTTCTTTTTCAGATGCATTTGGTGTTGATACAGATGGTGTGTCAGTGATGGAGGGAGATTCATTCGCTCTACACACTGATGTTAAAATGACCCAACAAGACAGGATTAGATGGTATTTTAATAGCATTCGCATAGCAGAAATAATTTATAACCACAGTAAGATCTGTACAGATGAACAGTGTAAAGAGAGATTCAGAGACAGACTGAAGCTGGACAGTCACACAGGTGATCTGACCATCACAAACATCAGAACTACAGATGCTGGAGTTTATAAACTACTGATGAACAGCCGCAACACTGACAGGATCTTCAATGTTGCTGTCAGTGGTGAGTCATATGTGTATTATACTTAACTTATATACTGTGTTTATTATAGAAGTGACTGACAAATCATAATTGTTGCGAATTATGCGTGAAATTTTCCAAACAAACTCAAAACGGTGACCAATCACAACACACTGGTCCTGCCGGCCAATCACAGCACATGGCGCTTTTCAAAAGGCGGGGCTTCATAGAGACATAACAGAGTGTGCAACAATGCCATATATGTGAAAAATAAGGTTTTGAACATTTGGGCATAACAAGCTATTCTTCTAGACCCCAAATACAAAATAATAAAAGACTTTTAAAAAGGGCATAATGGGTCCTTCATAAAATAACCTGTGTCAACAAGGTTTACTACACATGCAAAAAAAAAAGTTTCTGAATTAATTAATTGCTTATTTATGTATCAGTAAATCAAAACAGTGATGTTGCACTACTGTATGTCAGTCATTGCAATGGAATGATAATTTAGCATATACTTGCTGTACCTGCTGTCATTCTGGAATGCATCTGCCATATGAAAGCATCTCAAACAGCACAAGTATTTGATTAAGGTGTGCCTTGTTGGTTTCTTACTTCAGTACTCTGCCAAAACAGAATTTTTTAGCTCTTAGATGCAGACTTTGTAGTTTATAATGAGAGCATTTGTGAGTCAGTGAATGTACAATGATCAAAACTATTATGCGCAGTTAAATGCATCTGATTTGCTGTTTTGATCATGTGCTCAACAGACGTGTCTGGTTTAAGTGCTCAGCACTGCAAAAACTGTTGACTAAATCCTTTAACGCAATGGAAGTGCATCTAAATAACCGTAATCATGACTATAAATTCACACTTATCTCATCATCTCAACATATTTGCTGTTAACTTAAAGTGGAATTTGGAGTGTTTACATAATTAAACTGAATGACTGCAAAAATAAACAATTTCAGTCACTGATTTGTTAGTTCTAACAGTTTTGGTTCATAAAAATATACATCTTGAGTTTTTAAATAAAATCATAACTAAGCCTTTTTTCACCTTACATATTATCTGTTTACATAAGGATTTGATGTAGAATGCAAAAACATGGATATATGTTGCTTTTCAGACTCAAGACTCAAGTCAAGAAAAATTGTGCGCAATGATATTCTTGCCCACAGTGTAGTTTTGTCTGTTTGTTTTTGTCCACAAAAAGCTCTTCCTCCAGTTGTTGGTTTGTGTTTCAGATGTTTCTGCTGCTGAACAAGATGAAATGAAGAGAAAGTCAGTGAAGGAGGGAGAATCTCTCACTTTAGTTCTTGGTGTAATAAACCAAAGCGGTGTGATGAATTGGTATTATAATGACATTCCCTTCGCTGAAATCACTGGAGATCATAATAAGATCTGTACAGATCAACAGTGTGATGGGAGATTCAGAAACGGCCTGAAGCTGGATCATCAGACTGGATCTCTGACCATCACAAACATCAGAACTGAAGACTCTGGAGTTTATACACTACAGATCAACAGCAGCAGATTCAGCATCATTAGGAGCTTCAGTGTTACTGTGATTGGTGAGTATCATTTAGTCATTTAGTGCCTTTTTAGAAAACAGTTTGAAATACTTAAATCGCCCAGGTAAATGTTTTCATTGTGGATCATCTCTCATCTTCAAATGCACATCAAAGCAAGAGATAATTGTCACATTGGGTTCTGTCACATCGAATATTTTACAATTTTAAAAATGCATAATATCACTGTGTTCCTTGAAAGTCATTGTTGCTAAAAAAAATAAATAAATAAAAAACTGTACCATTTATCAATATCATCCTGAGACCCTGCGTCCTCATATGAGGACATTATATTTTGGTGTATTTCTCTGAGACGTTACATGCCACAGTTTTAAGTCTGGATGTCCTGTACGGAGCACATTCAGGGCTTTTCAGAGATACTAAATGTTTGGATGTTTCACCATGACCACTCCCTCTCCTTGGTCTTCAAATATGTCTGATATTAATTTAGTGACACTCTTATGGAATTATGATAATATTTTGTAATTATCATTTAAATCTGACAAATTTTTTAACTGTGTGTCATAAATCAACATCTCAGGAAAATGTTATGGGGTTTCAAATCAAAATATGACTTTCTGTTACGAAACAGGATGCTGATTTCATTCATGTCCTCATATGAGGACACCGGGACTAAAAGCATGTTTATTACACATTTTGGGAGACACAACAAATTAATAAAGAAAGAAATTATATTTCAATATTCCTATGAAATATTATATGTTATTATGAAAATCTTGCCAATTATTACTCGCATTATTATATTTATTTTTTCATTACATGTTGCCCCAAAAACACATTAATATGCAGATTAGATTTAGTTTATAGATACATTGTGTATAATGAGAAAACCCGTTTATGGCCATTTTACACACATTTTGCAGAAAGAAAAATGGTATATCAAATCATTCTGTTATAACATAGTTGAGAATTATCTTTATACAAAGTTTGGGAAAAAAAAAAATCCTGAAAACTAAAAATGTATTGGTGATTAAAAAAAAATCTAATTTGTTTTTGCCTATGCATGTTCATTCATGTATTTATTTATTTTTTTTAAATGAGTCCCGATGTCCTCTACCAAGGACGTAGCATA
>NW_015541030.1:197522-198464 GCF_001515605.1 Sinocyclocheilus anshuiensis | reverse complement strand
AATCAACATCTCAGGAAAATGTTATGGGGTTTCAAATCAAAATATGACTTTCTGTTACGAAACAGGACGTTGATTTTATTCATGTCCTCATATGAGGACACCGGGACTAAAAGCATGTTTATTACACATTTTGGGAGACACAACAAATTAATAAAGAAAGAAATTATATTTCAATATTCCTATGAAATATTATATACTATTATGAAAATCTTGTCAATTATTACTCCCATGATTACACTTCTTTTTTCATTACATGTTGCCCCAAAAACACAAATAATATGCAAATTAGATTTAGTTTATAGATTCATTATATATAATGAGAAAACCTGTTTATGACCATTTTACACACATTTTGTGTGTTTACATTTGTTTACACAATTATTATTATTATAAAATTACAAAATTAAAATATTATAAAATTAAAAAATTATTTAGACAGAGGAAATAAATTGTATGTTCCCATTGTGCAAAGCTACATGCAGGTCAGCCTCTAGCGATGCATCGGTATTAAAATTGAGGCCAATACCAATAAGCTGATTTTTTTCAAAGATTAAAAGAGGCCTATTATGCCCCTTTTTACCAGTGGTGAGTGGTGAGTAGTTTTCGTTGGATGAGGTAGCACAAACCCAGCTCTCAACGAGAGGGGGCTCTACCTGCAGCATGATTGTAAAATCAGAGGGGTAAGCATACTGCAAGCTAGCCAACACTCAGCGCATCAGGGAGGCAGAGGAAGGACCTAATTCACCTGACGCTGCTGGTTCCAGGTGCTCTGGAGAAACAGAGAACTCAAACTTCTCATATGAGAGGAGAACTCCGGATTTGATCAAATTTGATAAAAAGGTCAGCACTGCTCAATACTACCACGATGACAGCCCATGGAGCGAGGAATCCAACTCCTCAGAGAGGATTAACGCTCGAAAGAAACACCATACTCACAATAAC
>NW_015541030.1:197110-197401 GCF_001515605.1 Sinocyclocheilus anshuiensis | reverse complement strand
GGAAAGTGGGCAAAGCATAACGTGCACATTTACCAGCTATGTGGATTTTAGAAAGTGCGCAAAGCATAACGTGAGCACTTACCATAGTATTTGGATTTAGAGTCTTCCAAGCATCTGTTTACATATATCCGGAAGTACTGGGCCAAACGGGAGAGGCTAGATCAAATACAACCCTCAAAGGTGAGGGGAGCACTGCCCGAGACAGCATTTACACGGGAAGGTTCTCGTAATGCCACCTATACCTCCCGCTCGATGCCTCAGCAAGAGGGGATATCCTGGTGATCGGGAAAC
>NW_015541030.1:195890-196169 GCF_001515605.1 Sinocyclocheilus anshuiensis | reverse complement strand
CCAAATGGGAGAGGCAAGCTCAAATACAACCCTCAAAGGTGAGGGGAGCACTGCCCGAGACAGCATTTACACAGGAAGGTTCTCGTAATGCCACCTATACCTCCTGCTCGATGCCTCAGCAAGAGGGGATATCCTGGTGATCGGGAAACTCCTCAGGGCAACCCAGATATGGTAGACCAGTCAGGGTAGCATGAAAGCGTAACCACAGCCCGGATGTCCAGGAAATTTTTGCAGTGACGCGCCGGGGGCCTGATGATCACGAAGGCTCCCGCAGAAGCC
>NW_015541030.1:193704-194053 GCF_001515605.1 Sinocyclocheilus anshuiensis | reverse complement strand
ACCAACCAAACCTAATAGGTCCAGTATAGGAGACTATAATGCAGGAAATTTCCCACCTAACCTCGGTCAGGTGGAGAGATGGTGGTTACAGGGGAATTAGGAAGGTGAAGATAAGGGCATATGTAAGACCCCTTAGGAAATGAGTAGATACTGAGGTATCACTCTGATCCGGACATAAGCACTGACGCCCTGTCTGGATCACATCCCTTAGGTCTTTTCCTTTGACCCCTTTGACCCGCGATACTTCCTACCCCTACCTGCGGGCGGGGGAGGAGCGCAAGCCGCAACCTGTGCCCGTTGAGCCAGTCTCTGATCCTCAAACCGAGACGGGCTAGGACCCCTGGGTTTG
>NW_015541030.1:192376-193374 GCF_001515605.1 Sinocyclocheilus anshuiensis | reverse complement strand
GAATGATGTGTGCTCCCGGCGCCTATTTATACTATAGTCGCACCGGTAGTGACGTCATGGCTGTCGCCGGCCAACGTGTTGTTGGTGTTTTTTCAATGTATGCTTCAGACACGGGTCACGACGAGGCCTTCCCCATAGTGACCCCTAGAGGACGCAGTTCGAAGTTCCCATGAACTATTGTTTTTACCTATGCATGTTCATTCATGTCTTTTTCTTTTTTTAAACAAATTGAGTCCCGATGTCCTCTACCAAGAACGTAGCATAACTTATGAAAAGTTTGGTAAAAAAAAAAAATCCTGAAAACTAAAAATGTATTGGTCATTTAAAAAAATCAATTGTTTTTTTCTATGCATGTTCATTCATGTCTTTTTATTTATTTATTTTGTTAATTGAGTCCCGATGTCCACTACCAAGGACGTAGCATAGCTTATGAATTAAATATCACTTTTTTATTTGTATTTTTTTATGCTCTAAACAATGTAATGACATGAAAAAATACTAATTTTTTCCTAAAATGTTTTGCCGGGTCTTAAGAGGATACAACTTTCTACTGAAATTATTGGTAGAGTTAATTATCAGTTGATCTCTAGTAATAATGGCTTTCTGTCTTTAGCTTCTCTAGGTTCAGGCCTACCTTCAGGTGCTGCAGCAGCAAGTGCTTCTGTTATTGGTGGTATTATTGGCTTTATTGTTGTCCTGCTGGTCATGGCTGTAGCAGCTGGTTGTGTGCTTAACAATGGCAGTATTACAGATACATACAAACAGTGGTGGCTCGTCGGGGGAGGCAGGGGAGGCACAGCTTCCCCATAATTTTGAGGTGAAAATGGGAGGAGGATGATTTAATGTTAATAAAATTCACAATTCATTTCAGTTCATGTCTCAGAATGTGTATTTTTTGTTTGTAATTTCACAGTTGTAATACCATAACGTGAAAGCGCCGCTTTTCTATCGCGAATGTGCCGAATCTGCTGATGTAATTACAACCGCTAATGATAGAG
>NW_015541030.1:186300-191116 GCF_001515605.1 Sinocyclocheilus anshuiensis | reverse complement strand
TAAAAAAAATTAGCCAATCAGCATCGAGTGTTCACTTTCAGCGCTGAGGAGTGTTGAGAAAAGAACGCTCGCAAGGGAGGCTAGCCTCCCTTCTGATATCAACCAATCATCAAAGAGACGTACATTACGTGATATTAGTTTGAACGTCTGTCGCTGCGCTGATAATGTACCAAGTACTTATGATAAGTAGCGATAATGAATATTTGATCGCCAACAGATTTACCAAGCTGTCATTCAAACAGTATATATACAAATTTAGGGAAAACAGCCTAAGCTGGATATAGGCTACAGCAGTCGGCTTAATTAAATGGCGCAATAGGCAGCTCTCTTTTAACACAGACTTTTAAGAAAGGATGGATGTTTGCTTCAAGTGATAGGCCAGGTAAGTGAAATTATATTATCTTGCTGGATGTATATATGTCGTTTTCTTTACGTTTTCTGACTAAAAGCAACCAAAAAGCCATTTTAAAGTGGTTAAGCAAATAATAATAATAATAATAATCGGGGATCCCAGACCAATACAATTAGTGTGCCTCCTCTATTTTAAAACCCACGAGCCGCCACTGCATACAAATGATTGTACAAAATGTAAATATAATATTTATTGTGCAAAAAGAAACTTAAAAATGTTCAAGTTTGTATTTTTTATTCTAATTGGCCAATTAAGAGTTTGTTATTATTGTTCAAACAGGAACTGTGGAGCAGTGCAATTATTGTCAGGATACAGTGAGCACAAAATCTGTCTGTCTGTGGAAAAAATCAGTAGTCGTGTAGTACAAGTCACCATGGTGACAAAAAACTTTCTCAAAACCAACCCACCTTCTTGAGTTTGCTCAAACTAAATGTGAATTTACCTGGGTAAAAACCCAAAACAGCTTCGGGCAAAGGCCTCTGGAGTTTGCACTTGTTTGTGGTGTTTGACGTGCAGTTTGACTCGGTGTGCTGCTCCGTGAGGGACTACTTTGGTTGTTGGATTTTTACTGTACTGTTCCTGCTGCATGGACTGTTTGTCAAATAACTGCATATTTCTTACTCCGGATTAGGCTAATGCATTGGATTTCACTACCATGATTGTCTGTATTGCTTCTTGTATTTCTCTGTTTTTGTTGTGTTCATGTTTGATTTGTAAAGTGCTTTGAGCTGTGGAAAAGCGCTATATAAATTATTAAACTAAAATTTCAAAATGTAAAATGTATTAAAAAAATTAAAATATATTGAATTAAACTTATTTATTCCTTGATGCAATCTGACATATGTCAAAGGCTTTTTAGCAAATATTTAGTAAATGTTCAGTCTCATCCACTGACCAGTTCATAAGACATAAAATATACAATGTGTGATTGTATGACATAAAGCTCACGAAAACATGCATCACAAGACTTTAGCTTGGTATTTTTTAATCTGATAAAAAAAGAAGAAAAATTGTGTGAGATAATAGTTTTTTACCTTTTCATTGGATTTTTCATTCTGATTGATTAAGGTGTTAACATGAATGTTTTACAATTCAATCGAGCCGTCGGTCCAGTCACTTATGGATTATTTGGGTGCATGATTTTGACGTATCAAAATTTAGTTTACAGTCATTTATAAACTGGCTGTGAACTTAAATGATTTAGATAGAAAAAAAATAAAAAGAAGCCAAATGCGTGTTTATGTAATGTATTATTTTATATTATATCACTGTTACTGGCTGCTGTGCAATCTATCTGAATTGTGTTTTAATCACATTTCACAAATGCTAAAACAGTGCTGAAACAGTGATATTTGTTATTTATTATTTATTTCAGATGTTTGCAAAATCCTCTGAATGTCTTAAGTGTTAAAATGTACAAAAGTGAAGTATCCCAGCCGGGTGAATGACTTGGTACAGATAAGATTTGGCCAAATCTCTAAAATGGCCCTTAATATTGATATGAACAGGTTTGCAAAACACAAGCAAACCCAAAGACATTGATATCTTTAACACAGCCTAATACTGAGTGAGTCAAACTTATATTTCCTGAAGTCAGACATGGAAATATGAATCCCTGCTTTGAACACCAGATGTCACTCTGGTTATAGTATATCTAACTGAATGTCTACATGAAATACCAGGTAACATTTCCAACAATTTATAACACATATTATGGTTACATTGATTTACCATGAGAAACAGTTTCTGGTAAACAGCCACAGTTATTACAATTATTATACTGCAGTAAAACTGTGGTAATTATCAGTCACCCAAACTACAATGACAAATATGCAATTTTTTTGGCAGAAACTATATGGTAGACAACTTTATCTCACATGGTTTATTAAACTATTTTTATTTATTTATTTAGTTCTCAAAAGCAATAGTAGCAGAGATGCTAAGCAAATACCACATTACATGCTTTATTCTGTGGGATTGTGATTCTCATTCCTCTAGTGGCCAAATTATGTTAATGAGGTGGTGCTACAACTGGAAATACATAATCCACAACTAATGTGAGTTAGAAGCAAAGCACGACGGTGTTTTAGTGCCACGTTAAAAAATTAAAATAAATAAAAATCCAAGATTACGAGATTAAAGTTGTAATATTTTGAGAATAAAATCGAAATTACGAGATTAAAGTTGTAATATTTTAAGAATAAAGTCGAAATTACAAGAATAAAGTCAAAATATTTCGAGAATAAAGTAGAAATTATGAGAATAAATTCGAAATTACGAGAATAAAGTCAAAATATTTTGAGAATAAAGTCGAAATTACGAGAATAGTCAAAATTTTCGAAAATTTATATTGTAGAAATTAAAGTTATAGGGTAGAGTGGGGCAAAATGCCCCCCTTAAGGACTTTGTATTTATTTCGAGAATAAAGTAGAAATTATGAGAATAAATTCGAAATTACGAGAATAAAGTCAAAATATTTTGAGAATAAAGTCGAAATTACGAGAATAAAGTCAAAATATTTTGAGAATAAAGTCGAAATTACGAGAATAAAGTCAAAATATTTTGAGAATAAAGTCGAAATTACGAGAATAAAGTCAAAATTTTCGAAAATTTATATTGTAGAAATTAAAGTTATAGGGTAGAGTGGGGCAAAATGCCCCCCTTAGGGACTTTGTATTTATTTATTTATTTTTTCTGTGAAACAAAAGTTAAATGTGTTCAGTTATCATAGATTTAGTGACAATGGCATAAACTATAAACAAAGTATGAGAACTGTCCAGAGTTTTCATGTTTTCATGTTAAATTTGTACCAAGGGGGCGTTTTACCCCACCTACAGTATGGTGTATATACCTACAGTACCTAAACATTTACAGCAAAATCAAAGTACAGGCAAGTCTTGCTTAAAATTAAAAATAATTATAAAATATACATTTGATGGTGGGGGGGGATTTGATGTTCACAACAGAGTAACTTAATATAATATAAATATAAATGAATATAATTATATTTTTATTAAATAACACCCTTCCTATCTACAGGCCCTACCGTTCTCACATCATAACTGTGTATGTTCTACAAAACAACAAGCTTTAAAACACTTTTTTCTTACTGCTAGATCATTTACGGTGAAATCCGTTTTCTCTCAGATACACAGAGCCGATCCTCCCTATACGCAAAATACACCAGCTGTATAGGGCCCCCGAAACACCAGGGGCCGCCCTTGCTCTCAAAGATGATTTAATTTTAGTTTCGTTTAAAAAAAACACGCTCTCATCCAAAAACAAACTCCAGCATATTCATTTGCTAGACATGACTGGATCTTCAAATGGCACTGGCTTCTATGGTAAGATGAAACAAAAAATGAGCTTTTTAACAGCAAACACTCAAGATGGGTTTGGTGCACACATGAGTAAAAAAGTACCCCATGTGTACATTGAAATATACTGCTGTATCTTGAATGTTGTGGGCCTGTTTTTCTGTCAAAGAGATCCTGGATATTTTGTTCAGACTGACAGCATCGTGGATTCTGTCAAATACCAAGAGATAAAGAATTAAAAACCGACAACTGTCCATGCTAGAAATCTTACAATGGGCCATGGTTGGATCTTCCAACGGGACAATGATCCACAAACAAACATCAAAATCAAACCAAAAATGGGTCACTGAGAACAAAACCAACTTCTGCTATGGCCATCCCAGTCCCCTGAGCTGCACCTTATAGAAAATAAGTGTGGTGAACTGAAGAGGAGAAGCATCAGCATGCAGCTGGGAATCTGAAGGGTCTGGAGAGATTCTGGATGAAGGAATAGTCTTGAGTTAATTTTAGTTTCGTTTAAAAAAAACACGCTCTCATCCAAAAACAAACTCCAGCATATTCATTTGCTAGACATGACTGGATCTTCAAATGGCACTGGCTTCTATGGTAAGATGAAACAAAAAATGAGCTTTTTAACAGCAAACACTCAAGATGGGTTTGGTGCACACATGAGTAAAAAAGTACCCCATGTGTACATTGAAATATACTGCTGTATCTTGAATGTTGTGGGCCTGTTTTTCTGTCAAAGAGATCCTGGATATTTTGTTCAGACTGACAGCATCGTGGATTCTGTCAAATACCAAGAGATAAAGAATTAAAAACCGACAACTGTCCATGCTAGAAATCTTACAATGGGCCATGGTTGGATCTTCCAACGGGACAATGATCCACAAACAAACATCAAAATCAAACCAAAAATGGGTCACTGAGAACAAAACCAAGCTTCTGCTATGGCCATCCCAGTCCCCTGAGCTGCACCTTATAGAAAATAAGTGTGGTGAACTGAAGAGGAGAAGCATCAGCATGCAGCTGGGAATCTGAAGGGTCTGGAGAGATTCTGGATGAAGGAATGGTCTCTGATCTCTTA
>NW_015541030.1:167364-185663 GCF_001515605.1 Sinocyclocheilus anshuiensis | reverse complement strand
GCTCTCATCCAAAAACAAACTCCAGCATATTCATTTGCTAGACATGACTGGATCTTCAAATGGCACTGGCTTCTATGGTAAGATGAAACAAAAAATGAGCTTTTTAACAGCAAACACTCAAGATGGGTTTGGTGCACACATGAGTAAAAAAGTACCCCATGTGTACATTGAAATATACTGCTGTATCTTGAATGTTGTGGGCCTGTTTTTCTGTCAAAGAGATCCTGGATATTTTGTTCAGACTGACAGCATCGTGGATTCTGTCAAATACCAAGAGATAAAGAATTAAAAACCGACAACTGTCCATGCTAGAAATCTTACAATGGGCCATGGTTGGATCTTCCAACGGGACAATGATCCACAAACAAACATCAAAATCAAACCAAAAATGGGTCACTGAGAACAAAACCAAGCTTCTGCTATGGCCATCCCAGTCCCCTGAGCTGCACCTTATAGAAAATAAGTGTGGTGAACTGAAGAGGAGAAGCATCAGCATGCAGCTGGGAATCTGAAGGGTCTGGAGAGATTCTGGATGAAGGAATGGTCTCTGATCTCTTATCAGGTGTCCTCCAAACTCTTCAGGCATTACAGGAGAAAACTCAGAGCTGTTATCTTGGGAAAAGTATTGAATAAAGGGTATGATTAATTGTGGTTAATGTGTATTAGAGAAAAAAAAATATTTCATAGAGATTAAATTATTGTTCTCCAATGAAAGGTTAGGTTTTTGTACATTTTAAAAATAAAAGTTCAAGAGGATTCATTATACAGATTTATTTTCTTTTTACTTCTTTGATCATATTTACCAAGGGTGTGAATAATTTTGAGCACAACGGTACAAAAGTGATTTTTCTCTATGTGTGTTGTTGTTTGATTAACATTCATCGCACAGAAAGCAGCAGGAACATTAAACTGCAGTGAACCAATATAGCCACTGTTACACATCCATTTTCTTTCTCAATTGTTTACCTTCACCTAAACCATAAGCATAACTGTGTTTACAAGGATACTTGCAGAGACATGCATTGTGGCATAATTTTGCACGTATGTGTCATTTCAGGCACAAATAGATGCGGAAGTGAACGGAGTTCAGTGTTCACGTATCTGCGTGGCTCTCCCGCATAGAGTGGATGAATACATTTATGTATTTGTTTATGTATAAACTTTATTAGGTTAGTTCAGTAGGCTACTTCGAGCGTCTTGCACATTAAAGGGATAGTTCACCCAAAAATGAGAATTTGATGTTTATCTGCTTACCCCCAGGGCATCCAAGATGTAGGTGACTTTGTTTCTTCAGTAGAACACAAACAATGATTTTTAACTCCAGCCGTTGCAGTCTATCAGTCTTATAATGCATGGCAATGGTAACAAAATCTTTGAGAGTAAAAAAAAACATGTTAGTAGGTGTAGCTTCGCCTGGATATCAACACACCCATTAACGTAAACTACGCCAGAGCGCGTACACACCTCACGCACCGGATGCCGTGCACGCGCTCAAGGCAGTTGGACATAGTGGTGTATTAGAGGTAAAAAATGATATAAATACTGTTCGGTTTCTCGCACAAACCGATCGTTTCGTGTCTTAGGACATCAATGTGTCGTCACGAGCCGCAGGGTTTAATTTGGATTTGTCTGTGCATGTTTTTTTTACTCTCAAAGATTTTGTTACCATTGCCATGCATTATAAGACTGATAGACTGCAACGGCTGGAGTTAAAAATCATCGTTTGTGTTCTACTGAAGAAACAAAGTCACCTACATCTTGGATGCCCTGGGGGTAAGCAGATAAACATCAAATTCTCATTTTTGGGTGAACTATCCCTTTAAGCACCGCAAACATGTTTTTTTTTTTTTTAGAAAATATAATAATATGGCTATTTTGTTTAATAACTGCATTTCTTGTACTTTGAATTGTTTTTTTTTTTCTCTAACTCAGATTATAGAACAAATGAGTTCCGACTAGCTCCGGTACTGGGGTGCCGTGATGAGGTAGGTCTAATGGTGATGCTTCACGACCAATAGAAAAAGTCTGTGCGAAAGATGTACAGAATATTTATTTAGCTGTTATTTCGAAAGCTTTAAATGTAATTTTCTAAATGACATCAGCAGTGTTTATTGGTTTACCAGTGTCTATAATTGGCTTATTCGCTGCTCTGCTGTGAGATCTGTTTATTGAGACAAAATGTGCAAAAAAAAGATACGTTTAGGGGTACAACAGCAATGGGGCTATACTATTACAGGACATCTTTGTACCTTGTCTACCCCTAAAAAGTACTATATGAAACTTTTAGGGGTAAATAAAGTACTACCCCCTGACAAGCCCCTAAAGGTACACTGTAAAAAATATCTGTGACATTTACGGTAAAATACCGGCAGCTGTGGTTGCCAGAACTTCACCGTAAAAAATATGGTAACAACATTTTAGGTTTTACAGACTTAACTTAAATTCACAATAAAATACCGTATTTCATTAACTGATGTAATGTTAATAAACCAACATATTGAAGTGTTAATATCTGTTTTGAACCATTGCAATGCACTGATAACCACCAAAAACGGGTGGTGATGAAAAAGTCACATGATGAAAAAAGCTCATCACAAACAGCTTTTCTACGAGCTAAAGAGGGCAATTCTTATATATAGAAGGTGCACAGTGTCATTCACACAAACACTAAACCCCATCATGGTGACACACATGATACTGAAATAATGCAATACACATTAATTTAACAACATTAGATGTAAGATGTACACCTTAATGTACACAACTGATAAGAAAAAACTAAGAAGAAACATGTTATTTCAACAAAAAAACATCAAATATGAAGTGTCATGCAGGGAATTCTGAGAGTGTCAATTTACGGTTTTTCTATGTAAATTATACAATGGCTTTTTCTTTTTCACTTCCAAAAACCGTATTTTTAACAGTATTTTACTGTAAAATTACATTAAATATAATTACATTTATTCACCGTATATAGTATGGAAACTTACTGTTAACCAGTTAACAGGTTTTTACTGTAGCATTTTTACAGTCTTTTACTGTTAAAATCACAATCATTTTTTACAGTGTACGGTTTTTGCATATGTACTTTTTTCTGAGAGCGTAGCACACCCAATTGATCAAAAGTAGGGTTATAGCCTACTATGAGAAGTGAATTCTGATTTTACACACCGAAATAAGAATAAGGATTTAGGTGGTTAGCATAGCCTCATTAGTCCTTGCTATTCAATGTCTTGATTACACCAATCTGTAGGCAAAAATATCTCTCTCCATAAATGTTTCACCACTTACTTCTCCGAAACAGATGAGAACTAAAGACAACCTCAACAACCAGAGAACATCTGTTAACAACCAGTGAACAGCTGCGTCATATCATAGATAGTGCAAGTTCAAGTCATTAGATGTTTTCCTTCAATTTACTTATTTTAAACATTCACAAGCATTGACACACATACCCACCAACAACATGTGCATTATGTCTTCAATAAGAAAGTCCTCTTCAGGATGTGGGATCTAGGTGTGATAACAAGGTTCTTAGAAATGACCTTTGCTAAGTTCTACTGAAATATCACACTGTTACATAATGTGAAAGTCATGGACAACAAGATTAATCTTAATCCAAAGAATATACAGCATTTTAATGTTTCACAAAGAAATATGCTTTTGAATGTCAACATTTTGCTTTGATGTTTCATTTTTTGTGAGCTTCACATCAGCAGGAACCAAGAAGAAAACAAAAAGCCCAGATGCAATCTTCACACCTACAGTCATCACATGCACATGCTGCTTGTCCAGCAGAATCTACCGTTTCGACATCAAACCACATTGTTTTCCAGATCGGACGTCAAATAACAGGTTTCATTTTGACACCCGACTGAGTTCAAGCACTGCTTGCGTTCAATCACAGTCACAGCAAAAGCACATTTGCACTTCCCTTTTGGAGTTTTCCACTTGTTCTTCACATGAGCTTCATTATCACATTAAGATGAGTTAAACCACAGATTTTATTGTAAAATAAAATAAACTGAATGAACGTGGATGAGTGTAAGAGAAATCTCATTGTTATCATGGAAGTCAGCATTCTTACTTTATAGGCTCATAAGCATCAACAATGTTTGAGCACAAGGCGCATTGTTTAGCTGGATTGAGGTTGGTGTAAATCCACTTAAACCACCTGTGAGCCACATTAAACAGTCTGACGAATCGTAAATGTATTCATTTGTGGTGTTTGTGCTTTGACCAGTAAAAGTAGCTTCTTTGAATTCTCCATGACTTGTAAATGACTTTTTTCATCAATAAGAAACCTCTCATGTCAGTGATTTTGCATGCTCAGGTTAGCTGTCGTATCTGTGGAGGGAGGAGAGAACAGATGCAGCGGATTAGAACTAGTTTCCATTGTCTGCAAACCACAGGCTTTCAGTGTTTTAATCTTGAGCACCTTGAGTGATATTATTTCCGAGCGCTGAACTGTTGAGGAAAATGTTCGACAGATTAATTTTGTTCTGTTTGTGCTGTTGCTGTCTGGTCGGTAAGTTAAACATGTTATGCTTTATGGTAGCAGATTAATTATTTAGTACAAATGAATAATGCTCAACTAAAATCAGACAGATGTGCTCTGGCTTATATTGTTAGATGAAAAGTGCTTTAAATCCAATTGAGGCATTACTATGAGATGTAGGATTTGTACGATTTTTGTAATTTTAGTTTTTGAAAGAAGTCTCTACTCACTAGGGCATTTGTTGCAAAAATACAGTAAAAACAGTAATAATGTGAAATATTAAGATTTCAAATAACTGTTTATTATATATTGTTTCTTAACTGTTTTTTTATATTTAAATATATTGTAAAACATAAGTTATTTTTGTGATGCAAACCTGGATTTTCAGCATCATTACTCCAGTCTTCAGTGTCACATGATCCTTCAGAAATCATACTAATATGCTGATTTACCGCTCAAGATACATTTCTGATTATTATCAATGCTAAAAACTGCTATTTTTGTGAAAACCGTGATACATTTTTCAGGATTGTTTGATGAATAGAAAGTGAAACATTATAAATTAATTTAATGCATCCTTGTGATATAGATTCAAGTCTGATGTCTAGCGAGTAAGTCTTTATAAAAGAGTTATAAAATGATATTTGTGTGGAACTCTTTTCTGCTTAAAATTTTTTTTTTGAGAAAATGCTACATGACGCCACATGAAGTATACTGAACATTATTTAAAAAAAAAAAAAGAAAACGTTGACCAAAGGCTTTTCAATACCATGTCAAACAAAGACAATTATTAATAGATTTCTTTACTAAGTTATTTTTGTGATGCAAACCTGGATTTTCAGCATCATTACTCCAGTCTTCAGTGTCACATGATCCTTCAGAAATCATACTAATATGCTGATTTACCGCTCAAGATACATTTCTGATTATTATCAATGCTAAAAACTGCTATTTTTGTGAAAACCGTGATACATTTTTCAGGATTGTTTGATGAATAGAAAGTGAAACATTATAAATTAATTTAATGCATCCTTGTGATATAGATTCAAGTCTGATGTCTAGCGAGTAAGTCTTTATAAAAGAGTTATAAAATGATATTTGTGTGGAACTCTTTTCTGCTTAAATACATAAATTAATATTTAACCAAAACTTGCTCTCCAGGTGCGTTTGGTGATTCAGATGCCGTGAAGTCGGTGTCAGTGACGGAGGGAGATTCAGTCACTCTGAACCCTGATCTTACTGATAAACAATCTGACAATCTGATCATGTGGAACTTTAAAACTAATGGGCCTCTTATTGCGAAAATCGATCAAGCGACCAACGATATCTCGATAATAGATGATGGTCCAGATAAGAGATTCAGAGACAGACTGAAGCTGGATCTTCAGACTGGATCTCTAACCATCACAAACATCACAACTCAACATGCTGGAGTCTATCAAGTAACCATCAGCAGCAAGACAAAGACTATTTATAGATTTAGTGTTACTGTCTATGGTGAGTAGAGGTTTACAGTTTGCTTTGTTTATATAATACCATTTTTCATATATAATTGACACTTGCTGTTTATTCTCTAATGTTTTCAGCTCGTCTGCCCGTTCCTGTCATTATAAGTGACTCCCCGCAAAATTCTTCATCATATTGTTCATTGGTGTGTTCAGTGGTGAATGTGAGTCGTGTGACTCTCTCCTGGAGATGATCGTGGTGTCCTTTTTACTTATGAACAATTTATGCAAGAATTTTCTTTTCCAGTCCCCCCAAGAGAATATGCCATTGTGTTTGGTGCAATTCCCAATTGTATTATACCTTTAGTAAAATCTGGCCCTAAAGGTTCGTTCGACTCTCCTCTTTTTGATAACACTAACTTATTTGTTGACCAAAGTCTTCTCAATACCATGTCAAACAAAGACATTCGTTCAATTATTAATAGATCTCAGATTTCTTTACCTGCTTGTGTGAGTTTTTGGAATAACATATTTAGTGATATAGATTGGGAAGAGTTTTGGCTTCTTCGACAAAAATTCTTCTTCTTATCTAATAAAGTTGTTGAAGTCCCTATCAAAATTATCCATAATTGTTATCCGGTAAATGATAAACTTACTAAATTTAACAATAGTAGTTCCCCCAATTGCTCCTTTTGCCTTCAGTCTGAAGAAACAATCAATCATTTGTTTTGGGACTGTGCTTATTCTAAAGTGTTCTGGGTTGACTTTTCCAATTTTGTTAACAAATATTTATATCCAAACTTTTGTATAACCCCAAAAATTCTGTTTTTTTGGTTACTCTTTGAATTTAGACCCTTCTCACTGTAAATGTAATATTAATCTATTGCTATATCTTGCTAAATTTTACATTCATAAGTGTAAATTTTCAAAGAAAACTCCCTACTTTTTTATTTTCAGGAAAGATTTTGATGTGTATGTAAACTCTTTAAGAAACTCTAATAATTCTATTGCATGTAAGACTCTTTCATGGTGTAAGTCTTATAAGCTAACATAGTATGCTTTGGAGTATTGTTTGTAACCCTTATTGTCTTTTGTTCTTACTTGTTTTTGTAATTGCTGTTCTTCTATTGCATAATAAAAAAATAAAAATTAAATACAAAATAAAAACTCCTGGTACAAAGGAAACAGTTTATTGTCCAGCATCAGTGTGTCTGATCTCAACAACAGTCTGTCTTTACGTCTGGAGTGTCTGGATGATTCCTACAGCTGTGTGGTGAACAATCCCATCAGCAACCGGACTAAATATGTCAACATCACTGGTCTCTGTCGGCCATGTTCAGGTATGTTAGCATCTTGTGGAAAAAGGCTATGCATGCCAACAGTTTAGTGCATGTTTTGCTGTTCATCTTTCGCGAATGTAAAATGTTGTTCTTTTGTTTTCTCAGATTGTGCCTTCTGTTGTCATGCTTCTGAAGCTCTCGCCCGATTGGCTGTCTCTGTTGTGGTGGGCGTGGTTACTGTTGCTATTATAGTTTATGACATCATCACATCCAGGAAAGGTGTAAATGAGAGACGCCGTGACTTGCTAATACAATATAAGATGGCTGTTCGTGATAATTCAAATTGTAAATCCATATAATTAGCTTTTTTGTTCTTGTTTTTATATATTCCTTTGGCTAGGGTGTATTTTATATTAATTTTGAAATGTGTTATATATGGAATGTTCAAAATTTGCGTAAAACTGTGTTTTTTATTTATTCATTGCAATTTGTGTTTATGTGTGTGGCATTTAATAAAAACTTGGCATTTAAAAACAACAGGAGAAATTACTTAATATTCATATATTTTCATGTTTTTTTTTTTATCGAATGGCAAATTATTTTAAAGACGCAAATAGCCTATATGTGGCTTAAAATGTGCAATAACAATCTTAACAGCTATAAGCATAAGCATTTTAGACATTTATTTGCATCAAAGTGTTGTTTTGAGTTGACAACATCAAATTCCAGGAGTCAACTTGTATTAACTTATGTTAGGCTGAATTAACAAGCGTCTTTACCAGCTAAATTGCTGACACTGCATTCGGAATATAAATATTTGGATATTTTCCATATAATCAGTGACTTCAGACCTGTTCGGCACTAAGTTGGACTAAAATTTAACTGTAATGACAGCTGAAAATCGCTTTGAAATGTTTTATTTATAGTTTAGCGTTTTATTATATTTAATCTGTATATCTGTATTTATGTTCTACTGTTAGTGTTATCTGTATGCACCAAGGGTCTGAGAGTAACGCAATTTCAATTCTCTGTGTGTATGTGCTGTACATGTGGAAGAATTGACAATAAAGCAGACTTGACTTGACTTGACTTGACTTGATATCCAAGTTGTGGATGCGACAACAGCGCCTCCTGCAGGCTGTTAACATTTACAACAGCCGTAAACTGAACAATATGCATACAGTATCAAAAGAAAACATTTCTAAACGAAGGAAACTTCTTCACTTAGATGCCATCTACTGTATATAAACGTTTGCTTTATCACCCCCTCAAGCGTGTTCGTCCCCTCACTAAACACCAACACCAATCCACAATCAATCATATCAAATATTGCCTCCATCACGTGGTTCCTAATAACTCAAGCCTCTACGCGACTGTTCTTTAAAGTTGCGCTGCTCGATACACGCTGGATCCTCGGTGTCATCGCTAAACTCAGCATGAAGAACCTTGGTGTCATTTTTATGTTCCTATTATTGGTAAACGGTAAGGTTTTGTATTTATTTAATTGTTCTTATATTATTTGAAACGATTCAAAGCTTTCGGTTCGGTTCGATTTACGTGTTTTTGGGAAGTTTGGTGGCTTCCGGGTCTTTAAGCCCCTAATTTTAGCCTATTATTGTTATTTTTATATATTTTTTAAATGTCTGTATATCTGACAAAATCTTAAATGTTCCAACACCTTTTGTTATGTTGAATATTATTAAATTGCTTTCCCCCACATTAATCTACATTCCATAAACCTATGTGATAATAACTTTGCCAATTTCTTAAAAAGAACATGAAATGTCACAAGTATTCAGACCCTATGCTATGACACTTGAAATTGAGGTACATGTCATTTCCAACATCTTTGAGATTTATCTAGACCTTATTTGGAGTAAATATGTGGTCTATGCCTATGGTTTAAGTCAGGAGTGTCAAACTCAGCCCTGCACAGATTCAACCTTAATTAAACACGTCTGATCCGGCTAATCAAGTCATTTAAGCTTATTTGAAATCTACATGGTATGTGTGTTGAAACTAAACTTTACAGGGCTGTGGGCCTCCAAGAACTGAGTTTGACACCTGTGGTTTAGTTTATGGGACGTGTTCATTTCTGCTTTAATAGTGCATGTGGATTTTATTGTAAATGACTGCTTCTGTGTTTTGCAGTGGTGTCTGGCGTTGAGACAGATATTGTGGAGTCAGTGTCTGTGATTGTGGGAGATTCTGTCACTCTACAGACGGAAGTTACTCAAATACAGAGCCGTGGTTTGATTGAGTGGAGGTTTGAAGGATATCTCATTGCTAGAGTCAACAGTGACTCCAATAAGAGAGTACAGGCTAATGTTACTGAGGAATTCAGAGACAAGCTGCAGCTGGACAATCAGACTGGAGATCTCAAGATCAGAAACATCAGAACTGCAGACTCCGGACTTTATGAACTTGATATCAACAGTGCCAGAGGGTCATCAAAAAAGTCCTTCAATATCAGTGGTGAGCATGTCAGATATTTAGGTGAAGTTTCAGACTCAAGGTGAATGTGTTTGCTGACTGTCAGAAACATTTCTGTTCATTAGGTGTGCTTGATTTGGCGTCAGATGGCGTGAAGGTCGTGTCGGTGATGGAGAGAGACTGTCGTTCTACCCTCAGGTCTATCTAAAATACGGAGAGAAGATCAGATAACCTGGAAGTTTAAAGGCACGCTCATAGCTGAAATAAATCAGACAGCCGGAATCTTCTCTACATATGATGTTCTTGATGGGAGATTCAGATACAGACTGCATCTGAACAATCAGACTGGATCGCTCATCATTACTAATGTCAAACCCAAAATCTCTGGACTTTATGAAATCAACATCAGCAAGAGCAGATACACCACGCACAAGACATTCAATGTGACATCTATTGGTGAGTCGCTGAAATAGTGAAATTCATTAAGGATCTTTGGATCAGTATCAAAATCGGTTAAAATGTCGTTTTAATCACGTTCTCAGAAATCTTATATTTGTGTTGTTATTGGTTTTACATTTTGGTCATTGTATTTAGAAGAGAATGCCTTCGGAGAATGACTTTTTTGTAATGTGGCTTTTCATCATTGTTATCTCAAGATAGCTGAACCATCGGGAAATTATATATGATGTTTAATTAAATATAATTTGGCGGCTTCGTAGTAATACTTAGCTTGTCGCGTGTCGCCATCACTGCTGTAAGGAGACACGATGACAAAAAAATAAAAACTGTTTTCATTCTCTCGCATAACATTTGCGTTCTCTCCCAAAAGCACTGAAAGACATGTCCCATTAGGGGCTCCGTAAAAAAAAAAAAAAAAAAAAAGATTCCAGGTACAGTCACATTTATCGTTGCTCTGTGAAATTTTGATGGCGAAATCACTTCTTTCCAATATGGAATCCACGCAATAGGGAGTTTTGCGTCAGGGTAAATGTTCATAAAACAAATTTGACTCAGGTTTAAGTTCATGTTCAAGAAAGCTTCTTGGCTCAAAAGTGACTTCTGTGTGAAATGTGCTTCATGCGTTTGTATAGCCTACGACTGACGATAGGCTAATAGACAGTTGACTTTTTTTTGCATATGAAATTTCACGGAAATGTCGATAGCTCACCCAAAAATGAAAATTCTGTCATTAATTACTCACCCTCATGTTGTTCCAAACGCACAAGACCTCCGTTCATCTTCGGAACACAAATTAGGATATTTTTTGATGAAATCCGAGAGCTTTCTGACCCTGCATAGACAGCAATGCAACTGACACGTTAAAGACCCAGAAAGGTGGTGAGGACGTTGTTAAAATAGTCCATTTGACATCAGTGGTTCAACTGTAATTTTATGAAGCTACGAGAATACTTTTTTTTTGTGTGCAAAGAAAACAAAAATAACGACTTTATTCAACAATTTCATCTTTTCCGTGTCCGTCTTCGCTGCAGTATCACAACGACTATTTTACACATGGACTATTTTAACGATGTCCTTACTACCTTTCTGGGCCTTGAACGTGTCAGTTGCAGGGTCAGAAAGCTCTCGGATTTCATCAAAAATATATTCATTTGTATTCCGAAGATGAACGAAGGTCTTGCAGGATTGGAATGACATGAAGGTGAGTAATTAAAGATAAAAATTTCATTTTTGGGTGAACTATCCCTTTAAAATGAAGAAGATTGCATATCCTTTTTTCATGTGTTGCGGCGTCGAGTCGTGTCTGCTTAGGATTCGAGTCGATTCCTGGGGAATGGATTCATTGTAATTGCTTAATTGCTGTCTGTGAAAGTTCTCCTGTGTTTTAATGTTGAGACAGATGGAGAGAACAGGCTGTCTGTGATGGAGGGAACTTCTGTCACGCTAGAATCTGGTGTTTCTGATATACACACAGATGACGTGATCGTATGGAGGTCTGAGCATGGAGACTCTGTCATAGCAAAAATCGATAGAGGGACAAAGGTCTTCACTACATTGGATGAAGCTGATGGGAGATACAGCGGCACACTGGAGCTGGACAGTAAGACCGGATCTCTGACCATCAGGCACATCAGAACTAAACACACTGGACTTTATCACCTGGATATCACCGGCAACCGGCGCACAGTATTCAAGAGATTCTTTATTTCTGTCTGTTGTGAGTATTTGAAGAGTTTTAATGTAGGCTAATAATAACCAGTGCTTTGAGAACAATTGAGTGAACTTAATATTGGTGTATTTTAAAACTGACAAACAAAATAGAAATGTGCAAATGTCACTCAGAAATGCTGATAAAATTGATGATTGGTTCATCTTTTTCTCATTACAGCACAGAATTGGTCTCGATATGTTATGGTCGGAATTGTTGTTGCTGTTTTGCTGTTGGTCGTGATTGGAGCCGTTGTTGTGATTCGTCGTGGTCAAACGCAAAATGGCAAGTATTACAAACAGCTGATATAATAAGCGGAGCATTTGCGATTTACTATGTAACAGAGACTTTGAAGATGAAAAAATGTGTTTTCATCATCAAAACATTTTAAATGTGTGTTTAATTGGGCTCACTGCCATTAGGGGAAATCCAGTATCGGGTAAGATGCTGTTTGCACCATTATGTGCAACATAATAAAATTGTGTTTTTGCTGACTCTTGATTTTGGGGGTTTGTGACACTACTGTCCAAACTGGTGCTCAGATTGTCAGTTTGGCCATTTAAAATAAACTCTCTAAGAACTTCCTCAAATGCAGACTTTTGGGAGAAGTGATACCAGTCTTGTCATCGCTGTCTTATTTAATGTTAGTTTTGGACACATTTTCAGACTGAGAATTATGACATCTCAAAAAGACCTTATACTGAGTGTTCCTGATCGTATCTGATATGTTCCTTTTGTTTCTCTTGTTTTTGTGTTTCAGTTAATGGCTCTGTAATATGAGAGCGATGTTTTGCATTTTTTGCGTGCGGTGATCAGATGTCCGTCCAATTCCACTGAAGGTGGAAATTACATCCAGCTAAAAATATGCACCAAGCCTCAACCAGCTTTTGAAGGATGGACGTTTTTTTTTTTGTACTATGACCTTTTCAAAAGGAGTAATTTCATTGATTAAAATAATGTTGTTTTGATGTCCATAGTGATCAATATTCAAGCACTTATGCATGGTTTTATTAGTTTGTCTGACAAGAGAATGTTACTGTACTGTACAATTTCCACACACATTTATATGTAGTATTAAATAGAACATGGTGCTAGAAACATAACTGAAAATTGAATGCAATCCTAGTCGTTGTGTTATATCTAAAATATAACTATATAATATATAAACTATATATAAAATATATATCTATAAATATAATGTTTTCTGAGTTTATTATCTGAAATAACGGTGTACTGAGCTTTTGCTGAATGTTTTAAAAGCTTGACCTTTAACATTTTAGGCTTCTTTGGACATCATGATCTAAAGATTCATAATAGAAACCTGTCTGTGTGACTTCTGTGTATCTCTTTCATATTACTTTTTATATTTGCTCCGTTCATTTGTTGCTCATTTCATCAGTCACTGTCAAATCTTATGTTGTTGTGTGGTGTCTTAGAAATAAGGGAAAGTCTCCATCTCAGGGTGTGCCTTTGCTTTCATATAGTAATCTTTGTTGAATTTATGCTGGTCAAGGTCTGTATGTTTAAAGCTGGTTTTATTTTCATATTTCATTTTGAATAACAATTATATTAAATTAAATGATCTTTATATGCGTGTGTGATAAATGCCAATAAAAACAGGTCTGATTCTCTATAGTGACTGGAATGTGTGAGTTTGTCATGAAAGGATTTCATTTGTATTCAGACCCTAACACTGAATTATTTGCATTCTCTGTACATTATGGGATTTCAAATCTCTACTTCATAAAACGTTCACCTTTAACGTTTTAGGATTCAAAATATTACCATTAGCTACTAAACGTTTTCTAGCTGTTTAACTCGATCTTCAGCAATAAGAACAGTGTCTAATCTTAAAATGTATTTTAATATTTTCTTAATATTTGTAAACGTGTGTTTATATTGGTTGGCGACGCTAATATTGAATAGGTAAATAGTAGTAGTATAATATGCTAAACCAGCATATGCTGGTTAGGTAAGTTTTGAAGCTGGGATGCTGGTTTAAGCTGGTCCTTAGCTGGTCATGTGCTGGTATAAGACCAGCATAAACCAGCAAAGGACCAGCTTAAACCAGCAAAGGACCAGCTCAAACCAGCATCCCAGCTTCAAAACTTACCTAACCAGCATATGCTGGTTTTTTCAACAGGGTATGTATATGCATTATGCTATCAGTCAGTCACAAGGGCAGACTTTGTGTGATGCTGTTAATAAATAAATAAATATATACACACACATTATATAGATTGTTACTACAGTAAAGCTGGTATTAACCACTGCTTTATATATAAAGAAAAAATGTCTCTTTTAAGATTCTATATTAAATAATGTTTTCATAGTGAGAACAATAACTATTTAAAGTAACGTTTGGGTGAAACTATGGTTACTATGGTAAAACGCTTTGTGGTTTATCAATGCATAATTTTCTTTCTGGTAAAGTACATATTTTCAAATATTTACTTTTTAATTAGCGTAGGCCTATAATATCGTGCAATATAACTGTGTTTTGCCTAAGCAAATACCACATTACAATCACAATTTACGTGGAAATATGACCAATCCCTCTAGTGGTCAAATGATAATAGTTTAATTTTTGAGGTTGTTTACATCTGTAGCGCATGAATGAAGGCAGTGAGGTAACTTAGTAGATAAAAATAACACTTGCATGCTGCAGTATAGAACTGTCTGTAAGTTATCTAAGCTATGAACTAATAGAACATTTGAGATGGAAATTCAAGAGGTTATATTACAATAGAGGCGCTTTATGTGAAAACATGCATTTATGAAACAAAGTGGCAAGTTTGGATACATTTCACTTGTTGTCTAGTGTACGATTATCAACAGACAGGGACGTGTCAGACGTTTACTAAAAGTTTTTATTTTCATGTAAAGTTTGTAAAAGTCCACTAGTTTGTAAAAAAAAAAAAAAAAAAAGGAATGTTTTTATTGAACAACTCGCAGGGTGACGCCTTGTTCGCGTGACGTCATACGCACAGCATCAACGTTATGGACTTCTGGGTCAGTTTTAAATCTTGGTCCTGAGCCATCTATCTGGACATCACAATATCACACATTTGAGGGTGAGCTATTTTGACAAATTTAAAAAAAAACACTCTGGCGCACAGACTCAAGACTCGATTCCACATTCAGCTGTTTTTCTTTTTCCTGAGAATGGATCGTTTTCTTCATAAAAAGCAGGTGCAGACCATCATCGCTCACAATGTTGTATCAAGTTCCCTTAAGGTAAGATTATTTGTCTACATGTTTCATCTTCAACATTTTGGGCTTGGATTTTGAAATTGTCTTGCTAAAACCGGTATAAAGTAGGTTCGACATTTCTCAGAGATTCAGCCTCGGAAATGTTCAGTAGTTCTTATTTAGCATAATGGCAAGAAACATACTGTGTTTCAATTGTTTTCAAATGTAGAAGAGAACACACAATGTGTTTTATTTGTTTGCCTTAAAGGCAGTAGCGGCTCCTGAATGTAAATTTCAGATTCTGGGTCGTAGCACTAATATATGAAAAACATGTAGTAAACTTTATATTCTAATCTCTCTACACATGAGGACAACATTTTGGCAGAGATGTCGTTGCGTTATCCAGTGGGTGGCGCGCTAATGTTGATTGACAGGCTCGAAGTAATGTTACACGCATTAAATGCTGTATAATAATTGCCTTAGTGGAGCAATTCGGGTGAGGAAAGACGATCATATGTCTATTCTCAGAATAATAATAAAACAAACAATAGATATAAAGGCTATTCATGTAAGCACATTTAAACTAAAATGATTTATACTTAATTAATACTTAGTTAATTTGATCCACTACTCATCCACTACCAAAAACACACCTGAACCAGCTCTTGAGGGTCTTCATGAACACTTGATAATGATGCAAACAGGTGTGTTGAGGCTGACATTTTTAGAAAGGTGGATCTTCAGGAACAGGGCACCCTGGTTTAGAACGTTAAGTGATGAAAGGTCAGTGGTGTGTCAACGATTTACAAATGTATATTTTTAGGCATTTGGCTGCTCTGCTGTGAGATTTGTTTATACTGCACTCTATTAGAGCTTTTCCAAAGATGAAGTCTTATTTTTTAACACTAGATGGCGCTCTATGCAGCAGTATGCACACTTTCCTCTAAATCAGGAGTGTCAAACTAGATTTAGCTAGCTTGTTGCTAGATTTAGCAAATTTATACCCTAGCAAAAATAATTTTTTCAAAAAAGCACAAATTTAGCAATTTTTGAAATTTATTTGGCTACTTTTAGCAAGTAAATCAAATCCAAAGATCAGTAGTGACTGCAAACCTAACTCAATAGATGAGCTGTTCATTCATAAATCCTTAAGATCGCTGTAGAAACACAAACTGCAAGACTAAAGACAACGAGCGCAGGGGCGGGGCTACACAAGGTCTAAATAGCCAGGCAAAGAAGCTGCAGCAAAAATTGTTGGCTGGGTGCAGCAGCAGTAGCACGCATTTCACACTTTTCTTAAAGTAATTAAAACAACAACCACAGTTAAAACTGAATTTGAAATGAATTTTTGATCTGGAAGAGACTTAACTATAACTAGTAACATGTCTCAATCAAAACTGTATTGCCAGAAATACAGAAAAGAGTGGGAGTCTTACCTGAACTTAAAGGGTGGCTGAAGCCAGTAGTTGGGGATGACTGCCGAGCATACTGTGCAATGTGCATGCTGCAAATCCGATATGCTTGCAAAAATGTATAACATCAAAAAACATCGTACTACAGCAAAGCATATAAATAAATCAAAACCATATAACCCCGCAAAGCAGTCGACATTACCAGTTAAGGAAGGATAACTGCTAAAATGCAGAAGTTACTATGGCAATGGCCTTTGCGGAACACTGTTCACTGCTAGCATTCGGCCATTTAGGTATGGCTTGCAAAGCTGCCTTTTCAGATAGTAGAAGTAACACTCCCAAAAGCTTTGTAAGCCTAAGTTGATTGTAGCTCCATTGGTGGCACTGGGACTATGATTTACTTAGGCTTACGATGCTTTTGGGAAACGCAGCCCAGCAGAGTTCCAGAGCTCCAACCCTAATCAAATACACCTGAACCAGCTAATTGAGGTCTTCAGGATTACTAGAAACTTACAGGCAGGTGTTTTGGAGCTAGTTAGAGATACACTTTGCAGGGCAGTGGCCTTCCAGGAGTGGAGTCTGACATGTGCTGTAAATGAAATCTCAAAGGATCAAGGTTTGTCTGGTTAGCATGACCAGCTAGCCCCTGCTGTTAGAAGTAACTGTCTCATTATATGGGTGAAAGCACCTTTGTACTTTGACAGTCATTCATTCATCATAGTATTGTAGAGTTACAGATTTAAAGCATCTTAAAATAGATTTTGTAATATAAAGTGATCAGTCACATGGCGTTATGACTCAAATGCTACACAAAGAAAAAGAAGCTTTATTTGAGAAAAAATGCCACTGAAGTTGTTGAAAAAGGCACTTTTTAACTGAATTTTCTTTCATTTGGTTTTTCACCTTTGAGGCAAACTCATTTATCACAGACCAGTTGAGTGATTAAAAGTACTGCTTTGAGAAAATGTTCAGGTACTGCGATGTGCCTTTGGATGGCAACACTGTTATTTCACTGAAAAATATAATTTGCATTATAGTACAAATATATAGTCGCATCATAGCAATTCTTAGTTAATTACTGCCCAAAAGGGATGAAAAATAAATGATTAACTACTGATCAACTGCATGATAATATAAACATTACAACAGAAAATTGTATTTATGACAGTAAAATTATTAAGATATTGACATACGAAAACAGGATACAATGTTTGTAAAAAATAAAGATATGATATTAAGAGAAGTTGTTCTTAGAAATTACTTCAGATTCTTTTGCTAGAGCTGGAAATGACTACTGACTGCACTTTTTATTTACACACGTCACCACATTTAATTTTCACACTTCTCATGTTCTCACGCCACATGTCCATTTTTTCTTGCAGTGAAAACACATCGCAGAGCAAAGAGGACAAGACAGTAGGTTACTTCCGATAAGAAACAAAATCTAAGCTTTCAAAGAAAATACTATAATATTTGACAGTAATATCACACTTTGATGTGATCTCTCTTTTTTTTTTGACAAGCACAGTACTGATGGGTATTTCATGATAAAGCTGTTCCTTGTAAAGCAGAAGTCAAACTGTGAATGTCGTATGTGTAGAAATGGAAAAACACTGTTAAACCACATGCTATTGACACATCAAAATAAACACACAAACTGACATTAACCACAGATGTCCAGTAATAGACTCGTGCTCATGCAGACTCTGCTTGTCTGTCCAACAGATCAAACCACATCTCTGTGCAGATGGAAAAATATCAGACCACAGCAGGTTTTATTTTTGACTTGCAAACTGAGCTGCTAGAGCCTCAAACTGGCAGGGGCCTCTAAAATTAGTAGAACAAAAGGACTTACTTTTTTTTTTTTTTTTT
>NW_015541030.1:148809-167186 GCF_001515605.1 Sinocyclocheilus anshuiensis | reverse complement strand
GGCCTCTACAATTAGTAGAACAAAAGGACTTACTTTTTTTTTTTTTTTTTACAGTGAATGCAGTACTAATATTTTTCTTAATATCTTTAGTTTCAAATGTAAAGACGGATGTAAATAAGCAAATTAAAGTCACAACACTTACAGAGATGAAATTCTTTTGGAGCAACATTTACCGTAGATACTGTATCTATGGCATTTACTGTGAACCGAGCAGCTCTTGAGACACTGAAAATAATGGAACATGAGCTGCTGTGTTAATGAACACGGTGCCACATTTCACTTTGAGAAACACAGTGCATTAGACTGTATATTTATAATCACATTGCAGATTTTGCCATTTGATAATCCCATTTATATTCTCACAACCTGGGGGGGGGGGTAAAACTAGAGCAAAACTGAAAAAAAAATTCTTTCAGAATTCATTGTAAATTCTGCTGCTGTATGTGGTGATTTTTACCAATCCCAAAATTCAACCATAGACTCAGGAACTGCTGGGTGTCACAGGAGATTCCTAGTAAAATTATCACTGAATCTGTTAAAGTTTGAGACCGTTTGAAAATGTATTATCTTCTAATGGCGACACCTGCATACACCACATCCTCCTCCTCTTTACCTTTCTGTAAAAGAAAAAAAAACACATCACACAGGTATAATAAAATCTTATAAATTAAAATGAGACAAATTAACCCTGAAGACTGACTGACTTTTTTGTCTAATAAGAGCAATCAGCACTGATTTCAGAAGGAAATGTATATACTACTGCTAAGCTAACATGAAGTTTGATGTCAATGACACTGTATTAGCTGGATTAAAAAAATGCAACTTTCAAATGTACTCGATTGAAGCATTGCTTTAAAGTGAAGCTGTATATTTTTATGCATTTAATGTATTGTATGTTGAGTCTTGCGTTTACAAAATGCTGTGTGAAAAAAAGTGTGATTTCATAGAACTGCATGGTGCAGAGCAAACAGTGCTGCAAGTCTAATGCAACTTGGTAATAGGGATGTGCAACAGTGATCGAGTACTCGACCGTGACAGCGATGATCGATCATGTAAACGATGATCGAAACATTTTTTTTTTCCCCCTGATTGGTAATAGCAGCACTTTGGGCGGCGCTCTGATTGGTTAGCTTGCCACAGGATGCATCAAAAGACGTGAGAAGAGAGATAATCATGGCCTCAAAGTCACGTAGTGATGTCTGGCTTCACTTTGAGAAAACCGGCCGTGCTTTTTTTCGTCATATTTGTGGGCATAATTCAATTCATATGGCTTCGAAAACGCGCAGGCGATTTATGGATTTATGGAAAATAAAACGTAATAAACTTAACTTAATTACAACTATTACACTTAATAACGTAGATGAAAATATAGCACAAATCTGCCATACATTTATAATGAGAACTTTATAGAAATCTATAGTAAATTCTGTCCTTGCCCATCTTTCAGCGCGCTGTCATGAAAACACATCACGATGGGAGCTCGCTCTCTCTCTCTCTTTCTCTGTCTAGCGCATAACTTAGCATCCTATTGTGCAGATACAAGTTGTAATGTTACGTCTGCTATGTATCTAAGTTATCTGATTTATCATAGGATGTGTCATAGAATGAGCTTCAGTTTATTGGCATAAAGTCACTCTTCACCTCAGGCAGCTATTCCTTTTTAGATGCTTCTTTATTAATAACATTGCTTCATCATAATCTTAATCTAACATGTCCTAATCATGTGTTCATGTTTTCATAGACAGGTTTTCATGTCATATTTTTATTTTTAACATTCATTTTCATAACAATCTTCAGATTTTTTCATTATATCCATTACGGCCATGCCCCGCCCCCCGCACAAGCCCCGCCCCCGATTACTCGATTAATCGTTTTTGAAACCTATCGATGATCGAAATGAGAAATTTCCCAAAATGCCCATCCCTACTTGGTAATGGTTAATTGGTAATGGCACCTAAAAATAAAAAATGTAGTTGCACAAACAAGAAACTAGATCACAGTATGGACCCCTGTAAATAATGTGATTACTGAGTTTTTGCAGTTATTTGAAAGTTGAAGTCTGTAGTGATGATGGAATTTAGAGATCCTGCACTCTTTCACCATTTCATAATTGCTTTAAAATATATATTTCAGCACAATAACCTACGGACAGAAACCTCTGAAGTTGTTCAGTAATTTGGACAATTATGTCATCAGCTGACACAGAAAATACTGCATCAGTGGCTCATGTTGATCATTGGAAATATGAACTAATCACCTTAAAATGTACTTTGTTGTTTTGTGACTCTCTTCAGTTACTATAGTGAGTGTCATGAATATCATGGGATATAAGTCAATGTTTCTCACATTGAATGCTGATCTTAATGGCTTTTCTAAACACCTTGAAATGCTGCCGTGTTTTTTTGTTTGTTTGTTTTTGTCTGTACATACAAGTGCACACACACCTAAAAATGTGACTGCTGAAATCATACAGAGATGCTCAACAAAAATGAATAAATTAGAAATAAATGATCTTACCGATTTCTGTGCTTTTCTTTTGTAGAATGTTGGATCAGCGTAAGTGATCTCTTCATCATGAGTCTGATCTGTTTCAAAGATGCATCAGTGGCTCATGCTGATCATTGGATTCATTAAAACAACAAAAATAAAGTCCCTAACAAAGCCTGCATTTATCAAGTATAGTTAAAAAGACATTAGAGAGAGAGATACTTTGCAGATCATTTATAAATATTTGTCACACAGTTTTTTTTTCTGTGTGACAAATATTAGTCATCATTGAAGCTTAAGTAAAACATCATAATTCAATTTCATTTGAAAACAAGCTCAGGACTGCATCTTTACATGTCATAAACTGTGGAGAAAATTAATTTATTAAATTCATTTCTGTGTTCATTTCAGTGTGCTTTAGTTTCAGAAAGTGTGTGTGTGTGTGTGCGTGCGCGTGCGTGTGTGTGTGTGCGTAAGAGTAAAGGGTGTAAACTACAAATTATTTTTAGAATAATTGTAATTAAATGATACCTAAGGCTACCAATCAATTAAAATATTTAGTGTTTTTGAAGTGTAATTTTTGTTGTAGTACTTATCAAAAGCTGTAGGTAACACTTGCCTTCTTGATGAGTTTTTCTGTGTTTTCTGTAGATGCAGCATATCACAACTGCAGCTACAATCAACAGAGGTCCAGCAGCAGCAGAAATCAACACTATCAGAGACACTGTTTGTGAAGTAAATGTGTGAGTCTGATCTACAACAAAAACTGTGATCAACTCAGAGAGTAATGGCTAATATCAGCGCTGCTGTACCTGCACATGTGTGACAGAGTTTGCTGATGTCCAGATGTTGAGTCTGGTTGCTGATGGGATTGTTGAGCACACAGCTGTAGCTGTTGTTATCCTGATATTCCACCTCCAGAGGTAGAGAGAGACTGATGCTGAGATCAGACACACTGATGCTGGACAATAAACTGTTTCCTTTGTACCAGGAGAGAGTCACATGACCCACATTCACCACTGAACACACCAGTGAGCAATTCTGCTGTGATGATGATGAAGATGATGATGAAGATAAACAGTTTGAAGAGTTACTGCTGATGACAGGAACAGGCAAACGAGCTGCAAACATGAGTGAACAGTCTGGATAAATCTAATCAATAGTCCTATTTTTCATTTAATGTTTAAAAATGGTTTTGTGTTCACAGTGTGTGTGTCATAAACTATAAAATGATTTTAAAATTCAGTATGTAAAAAAAAAAAAAATGTATAAGGACATAAAAATGATCTCTGCTCACCATAAACAGAAACATTTGATGTTTGTGATGACAGTATTGCTCCACGTATCTCTAGTTTATAGAGTCCAGCATGTTGAGTTGTGGTGTTTGTGATGGTAAGAGATCCAGTCTGAAGATCCAGCTTCAGTCTGTCTCTGAATCTCTCATCAGGACCATCAGATGTGTTGAAGATTCCAGCAGCTCTGTTGATTTCAGCTATCAGAGAGTTTTCAGCTTCAAAGGTCCACACTATCTGGTCGTCTTCATGTATTTCAGTAAGATCAGTGTGTAAAGTAACAGAATCTCCCTCCATCACTGACACTGACTCACCAAACACACCTGATGAACAAACAGATTTTACACTGATTAAGCTTCCTGTTGTTTAGTTTGTAAAATGTGTATTAAAGAACAGCAGCAGAGACAGCCACTAATTTCATTGTTATGGTGTTTTATCAGCTGTTGAGTAAAATACAAGAGTGAAGTTACACAAGTTCAAGCAGGAAAGTACAAGTTTACTAATGCTGCTCACATTCAATACATTTATTTTATGAATGAGATATTTTATATATGAGAAATCCGGCTCACAGTATCTCACTCATAGTTTTACTGCATTTTGACCAATGAATTAACATGACTTTTACAGTTGTTCATTATTACTGCAGTATTATTAGGCATATGTTTTTATATATTTTTTTTTAGATGGCTGGGGAAGAGTTGCAACATGTCACGTTCAACAATCCGTTAAATTTACCCCCCCACCCCACCCAACAAAAAATAAAATAAAAACTGATGTTTTAAAGTGATTTCTGTGCCTCTATTATACTTAATTTGAAAATGTCCATTACTTTTCAATTACATTTAATTTAATATGTTAAATATTCTGTATATCCCATGATTTCTGGTGCACGCAAAGCGAAAACACAAATAGATACCTGAATCCTAAGTGGATTCAGTGGACTTCAATTTGAACAGTAGCATTAGTTTATTGCTTTGAAGCGGAATGAAGCTATAAAATGCTTTCATAACTTACCAATCAGACGCCAGAAGCACAAACAGAACAAAACAAATGTGTGAATCATTTTCTTTAAGTGTCTGAAGTAGTAATACTGTCCACCAAAAAACATTCTGACTGCTAATCTAATGTCTGAATCCTCCCCCGACAGAGTTAGACCCTCCTTTAGTTCACTCACACACACACTCTCTAAACAGTGTGTAGTTATGTAAAATATAATGTATAACATGGTTTTGTTAATGTATAATTATTTTATACTACATAACATTTTTATGGCCCCTATTAAGACTTCAACAGTTTGAAGACTTTCACTTAAAGGTGGGGGGGAGCACTGGGAATTTAGGGGTGCAAGCACTGAAGGTGCCGAAGAATCAAAATATATATATATATATGCCTATATAAAATGTTTGTATGCAGTGTTTTGAAAGCATGTATGTTTTCTGAATGCAATTAGACACGAAACGTAACTTCGTCATTGCGCTAGCTATAGGCTACACTTACTAGCAGTGAGGAACATATGCTTAGTTTCACTTTCATTAGTCGCCATTTGATTTAATGCGGAAGAGCGAGACACTTGTATTTCACGGACTCTGCGTTTGTTTTTCTATTGCAAAGTGGTGAAAATGAAGGTTCTCTTCATATTGATTTCAGTATGTTCATTTTTACTCGACCAAGGTAAGAAATTTATCTTAACAAGAAATTTATCTTGCCATGTCTTTCTTCCGGGCGAAAAACGAACGAAGATTGTGACGCAGTTTCATTTCGTGCCAGTTTAGTTGTTTTATATTCGGCGGAAATTCATTTTATGGCCTTTATTAAGCTCGCATTGTGTGTTGTGCTCGTGCACGGTAAAACATTTATTAGTTATAATCTATCTTTAGGTCGAAATAAATAGGAACGACGAATGTTGTTGACGCAGTTTCATTTTGCACCAGATCTAATCACTTTACATTCGACAGAAATTACTTATTTTTTTAATTGTTGCTGTTTTAAGTCGAGGATGAATTTAAGTGAAAATGTGTTGGTGATTATATGTGGTTGTGTATAGTTGTAGTTTTCTTCAAGTTTCTGAAGATGCGGGGACGCAAACGAGCCGTTTCAGGGCGTGAATGGCTAAATGAAGGCCTAGGCCTATATATATTATAGAAAAATATCAGTAAAGGCGTTCTGTAACCGTTTAGGCCAAGTGACTTGGTACAAAAACTTGATATGGCGTTATTTATTTATCAGTTATTGAACTGATCACGTATCAAATGTACATAGAATCCAGTGCAAGACGCCTGAAGCATCTGCCAAAATGCATAAAAATGTTACTTACATGGAGCATAGTGAAACATGAATGTTTAGGAAAGTGCTTCAGTAAAACTGTTGCATCTAGTGGATTAGAGAAAAATAAAATTTGAATTTTACTCTCGCCCATTGTGCCATAATATTCACAATAGGTATTTATTATGAGTTAATGAAAATGCATAGAATGCACAAATATATGAATAGACTGAGGGAGTAATATATGCATTAGGATGTGGGTTAAATTATGTTAATTAGGGTGCACAAGATCATCCATGAGACACATGTTGCATATGTTTGTCTGATGGGTGAATGTGTAAATCAATGTTTGATTGCATTTAGACTACTTTGTTCTTTCGGACATTCTTTTTTTTTTTTTTTTTGAAATCTGCAAACTTTATGATCTGTTTGGAAAAAAAGGAATTGTATAGGCCTATATATATATATAATGGTTAATTTCTTGTTAATCTCAGGTGTGTCTGATGCTGGTTCAGATGGAGTGTCAGTGAAGGAGGGAGATCCAGTCACTCTACACACTGATGTTAAAATTAACCATCGAGACATAATGATGTGGTATTTTAATACCATTCGCATTGCTTACATCAATGGAGTTCAGAAGATCTGTACAGATAAACAGTGTCCTGAGAGATTCAGAGACGGACTGAAGCTGGACAATCAGACTGGATCTCTGACCATCACAAACACCAGAACCACAGACTCTGGAGAATATAAACTGGTGGGCGGCAGCAACAGTGGAAAGATCTTCAATGTTATTGTCACTGGTGAGTCATTTAATTAATGTTTAAATGCAAGTTATATGTTTGTGTTTATATATGTTATGTGTGTCTTTTTTTTTCTTTTAGCAGTGACAAGTCTTTACCTGCTTCAAAACAGTATAAATTGAATATAAATTTTCTATACATTGGCTGTCTGATATTTTTAACAGTTTTTAAGTCAGAGTCAATAGTATTATCGTCCTATCGTCAGCCTGTGAGGTCGCCAATACACGATATTATCTAAATATCGTATTATCTTAGCTAAAAGCAGCCTAATGTTAGTGTAATCCTCTAACTCATTACATGTTTTTAATATGAATTAATTTGTATTTAATATTCTAACAGTTTAATAAAAGAAGTTACTAATTATAATGCTTACATTTACTTCAGAAAGTTATTTAAAAAGCAGCTACAGAAAACGAGCAAAGAACATTTACATTACCAAATAACATCATCAATGACTTCAGTCTAGTGCAAGTTTATGCACAAAAAACTCACATTATAATTAGTGAAGCTGTCTAAACTGTATGATGAATACATTTATTATACTTATATCGCACATACATATGCATTTTGTTGTTTATGATGAGAATTTGCAATAGAGCAGAATTCAGTCAGCGAGTCAGCTCACTGAACAGCAAAACTGCGGTGACTCATCTGAATGCCTCTGATTGGCCACTGCATTCATAAACTCGATGGAATCGTGTGTGATTGGTTATAATGTGCAACACTGTAAAACATGTAAAAAGAAATATGATGGAACAAATAAGCCCTAATATTAATTAGATAATAATACTAGCCTAATAATAATAATAGTCTTGATATCGTCAAAGGCATCAGCCACATGTGATATCTCTGACTATCATTGATACACAATACTGTCGTCTATCGGCACAACTCTACCCTGCAATATAATAGATTTTTATACATTTGGTCCCCACAATATATGTTGAAGGTACAGATGCACACACACACTTGTAACTGTTCATTTGTGTCTGCAGGTGTGTTTGGTGATACAGATGAAGTGAAGTCAGTGATGGAGGGAGATCGTGTCACTCTAAACCCTGGTGTTACCAAAGAATCTGACATGGTGCGGTGGTACTTTAATAGCATTCTCATAGCTATGATCGATGGTAAGAGCTGTTCATATGATGGTGAAGGCGGGAGATTCAGAGACAGACTGAAGGAGGACAATGAGACTAGATCTCTGACCATCACAAACATCACAACTCAACACGCTGGACATTATGAAGCAGAGGTCTTCAGTGAGAGTTCAGGCAAAAATGAACACTTGAACAGACCCAGCAGTTGTGACAGCACAAAAATCATCCCAAAAAGCAGCAACCTTGGCGAAATCATAAAATCAATCAGTCTGACTGTCAGTGGTGAGTCATTTAATGTCATTTAACCTGAAATAATTGAATTTTCATTTTGGACACTTTGAACAGTGATCTCCAGACCTGTTTATTGTCTTTTCCTGTATGTTAATGATTTGTTACAGTTTGGTCATTTAAGACCCTTTTTTTTTAATGCTTAACTGTCCTAATTCTAAATGATCACTCTGACTTGTGATGTGTATCTTTAACTTGAACAGCTGATATTAGTAATGTAATGCTGCAGGGTGCTTGTTCCCTGTTTTTACAGGATTTTCTGCAGCTGAAATGAACAGAACTGCCATGATGACTTATTTCTTCAATATCAACTTTTGTGTTCTTTTGTATTTCATATTTATTCTCTTGTGTTTTCCAGTCTCAAAAGCTGACAAAAACGAGGAAGAACCCCAAAAGCACGCATATATATATATATATATATATATATATATATATAATTTTTTTTGTTTTATTATTGTAATCAAAAATAGGTTGATGCCCAAAAAACACTTAAAGGACATATTTAAGAAAAAGATGAAGAAATTGAAACTTTTACATTAAAATAAATATAAGGGACATAAAAGGACAAGAGGCTTAAATAAACAGTACATTACAGAAACCATGCTTAATCAGGGAATGCACAGATAAAAAAGATGCATTTTCAATCTGGATCTACGAGTCGTTACTTAGAGGCACATCAGACATCTTCTGGAAGCTGGTTCCATCTCATGTTTTAAATTGACTAGAAGTTATGAACTGGTTTGATCCTTGCGATCTGAGAGCTTTATTTGTTTTTAAACCATCTGTAATATGAAATAATCTCTGTATGTTAATAGATAAATAAGTTTTTGACATCTGCACATTGGCCCTGTAAAGGTGTCCAGAGAATATATATCCAGTGAATATGGCATAAATACACAAGTATGTGTCCTCCCCCTTTCTTTCTTTCTTTTTTTTTTTTTGTCAAATTTATAAAAGTAAAAGTAAGTTGTTCTGATGGGGGCATTTTCCACATATTTCTGTCAGTTACATTCAGGTGTGTCAGCAATTTATTTTATATTATAAATTTAATGAATTAAGGAAAGTTTATTTATAAAGAACATTTCTTATACAGGGTAATTCAAACTGCTTTGTGTATATATATATATATATATATATATATATATAATTTTTTTTGTTTTATTATTGTAATCAAAAATAGGTTGATGCCCAAAAAACACTTAAAGGACATATTTAAGAAAAAGATGAAGAAATTGAAACTTTTACATTAAAATAAATATAAGGGACATAAAAGGACAAGAGGCTTAAATAAACAGTACATTACAGAAACCATGCTTAATCAGGGAATGCACAGATAAAAAAGATGCATTTTCAATCTGGATCTACGAGTCGTTACTTAGAGGCACATCAGACATCTTCTGGAAGCTGGTTCCATCTCATGTTTTAAATTGACTAGAAGTTATGAACTGGTTTGATCCTTGCGATCTGAGAGCTTTATTTGTTTTTAAACCATCTGTAATATGAAATAATCTCTGTATGTTAATAGATAAATAAGTTTTTGACATCTGCACATTGGCCCTGTAAAGGTGTCCAGAGAATATATATCCAGTGAATATGGCATAAATACACTGTCAGATTCACTCACACTAATGACTGTGTGTCTTTATCTGTTCCAGGTTCAGGTCTGTCTTCAGCTGCTGTAGCAGGAATTGTTGGTGCTGTTCTGCTGGTGACTGTTATAGCTGGTGTTGGTGTGATTAACTATCGCCACAGGAAATACAGAAATGGCAAGTATCACCTACAGATACTATAGTGAGAGGAAAACCTTTTCATTTTGCAAAATTGGTGTTTAATTGTGTGTGATGATTTTTCGAAACAGACAAGAAGAAAAACAACCAAGGGCTTCTGCAGAAAGTCTAATGATGAGGTAAGATACTCCACTACTGTAATGTGATCTGTTTATAGATCTGTGTTTGGTTTCACCTGCACTGACAAAATCATCTCGATAAGAAAAACATTTCAGTCAGTTTCATTCACTGATTGATTACAGTTGTGCTGATTTTCTGTGGCTGTAGATGACACGGTTTATTTCTCTTTGTTTACCTTCTGTGAATTGTTGTTTTCTTACAGACAGAGAAAGGTGAAAGTCACATGATCTGAAAGGATCGCAACAGTTTGTGCAAAAAAAACTTTGGCTTATTATCTGATATTTGCAGCTTATAAACCTACATTATATGCTTTTATCCAAAGCAACAAAAGAGGAACATATGCAGCTCCTCTGCTGTTATAGTTCATGCAATGACTATTGTTTTTTTTTTTTTGTATGGTTGTGTTACTTAAGTTCTTGTGCAAGATGTTTAAAAAATAAAGTGAATGTTGTGTAACAAAACATGTACCTTAATATTTCATGAATCAATTTTTCTTTCTTTTTATTTTTTTTCTTTCTTTTTTTTGTAGGATTTTGCATTCCTACTAAATAAAAAAAATGCATCGTGATTATTAGAAGGATGAAAAACCGAAATAGACCATTTTACAGTAACGGAGTCAGTTCAGCTCACGGGTGCAGATGAATGAATGTAGCATCAAAACAAGGACAAAAAGTCATTGTTGTGAACTACTGTAATAACTTTAAAAGCAGCTACATGCTGTAGATTCTGGAAGTTAAAATCTTCATTTATTCCACAAGGAGAAGGACTTTTGATGATTCTGCTATATACCGTTTATCTGTTTGTTTGTTTTTTGCTTTAGTCTTGAAACTTCAAACTTCAGTTTGAAAAGTTTGTACTGCTGTGATTCTGAACGCTTGCACTATATTGCCTCATTAGTAACTTTTCACTATTTTTGATTGAACTGTTTAATAATGCTGTAAATGTGTGTGTGTGTGTGTGTGTGTGTGTGTTTTGGCTTCAGATTACTGCTGTGATTCTGAACTGTTGCACTGAAACCATCTGTTGCACTATATTGCCTCATAATGAACTTTTTCACTATTTGATTTTTGAATAAACTGTTTAATGCTGTAAATGTGTTTATATTTAACCACCATTCAAATTTATTCTCACACCCGTGCAGTTATAATATAGGCCTATGTATGATTCATAAATGTATATAGTTCAGTTTGTAAATATTCCGTTTTCAGTCAAATTCTGTGGTGATTTATTGGTGTGACAAATATTAGATTTGTTTTTTCATGGTTGCTACATACAATGATAAAACAAAATGAAAATAGCCACATAACATGAATGAAAAACTGAAAACAGTGTAATTAATGTAAAATGCATAGTATTAAAGACAAAAGAAAAAAACATTAAAGAATATTCATTGTTTTGCCTCCAGATGGCCTCAATACATTAGATTTGGAAACCTTTTCAAATCGAGTTCAGAGGAAAGCATTGGTAAAGCTTCGTTTCACCATCACAAAACAATTAGACCACACATCATTTTTATCTTTACAATTAAAAATCCAATAAATGTCAGAATATCTATGATATCTGTTATGTTCTCTTTCAACCTTTAGTAGATCTGACGTCATTGACCAGAAGAACAGCAGCAGCCGCAGCAGCCACGCCCATCAGAGCAGTGATGACCAATCGGATCACAGCTTCAACAGTATCGCAATGATGGATGTGTACGTCTGTAAATAAATTATTTAATAAATAGTCATTTTCAATAAGCTAACTATAGTCTCTATAGATGAACTAAAAAAACTGAACGTTTTACCGAAGTGTAAAAAAAGTTATCTGCACAATATAGCCTGTTTAGAAATACATGAGTGAGCTAAAGCAGTGTTTACCAACCGGGGTGCCGTCTGTCGAGATCAGGGGTGCCGTGTAAAAAGTCAATTTTTAATATTTTCAAATTGCTAAAATGTTAAAAAAATATAATATACATTTCTGATGTCGCCAATAATTAGAGATTAGAAACGAAATTCCGGCTGCCGAAAATGAGCTCACCGCTCAGGTTTCACTTTCACATGGTGTGACGCTCTGCGTATTATCCCTCTCTATGCATGTGCTCTCCGCTGGAGTGCTCCACTCATATACCGTTCATGCTCATCGGAGCAGCAAAGTCCACTCAAAAATCGAGCCGACACGAAACTGTAATACAGTATTGTTTCTTTATGTAATAGCCCTACTGTTTATTTTTGACAATTGGTAAAAAATAAATAAATAAAATAACTATTAAAAATAGTTAATAGCCCTACTGTTAGACCTACCTGAAAAACTAAAAAGCAATTTATTTAATTTGTAGGCCTATCGTTATTTTTTATTTGTGCTATCATTAGTAATTTCTTTATTTGTTCTTATTTTATTACTGACTGCTTACTTGTCATTTTTTATTCAATTCAAAGTTTGAAATCAAGCTATCTCGTGCTACCGCACCAAAATTACCCCACTGTAAAATAAAAACACTGAGTGAGCAAAAATTTGTGCGATAGCTAGTTATAATGATAATTAAACAATGTTTACGTATGAATAAAAGCCTACATTAAAATCTGTAATATAAATTGGTCTCTTCATTAAAAATTAGCCTACCGATTGCCACCATTGATAGACAACTTGTTTTATATTAAAAATATCTGTATGACAGTATATTCTGCAGTTCTTTCCTGATGTACCGAATATACTTTTCAAGGTATCATATCGAAGTTAAAAATTCAAGTATTGTGACAAAATTAATTTTGTAGGGTGCCACAAATTTGCTAAAATTTCAAAGGGTGCCGCGACTAAAAAAAGTTGGGAAACGCTGAGCTAAAGGATGACAGAAGCTCATTCATCATTTCTGGCATCGTAAGTTATCAGTTTTGGTAAAAAAAATCTAATTAATTAAGTGGATAGGTGCAATAGATGCTCTTATCAGCACTGCTGTACCTGCACACATGTGACAGAGTTTGCTGATATCCAGATGTGTGGTCTGGTTGCTGATGGGATTGTTGAGCACACAGCTGTAGGTGTTTTTCTCCTGATATTCCACCTCCAGAGGTAGAGAGAGACTGATGCTGAGATCAGACACACTGATGCTGGACAATAAACTGTTTCCTTTGTACCAGGAGAGAGTCACATGACCCACATTCACCACTGAACACAACAATGAACAATATGATGATGAAGAACACTTTGAAGAGTCACTGATGATGACAGGAGCAGGCAGACGAGCTGCAAACATGAGACAAACATGACTAGATCAGAAAGTGTTTATTGCAGCATTAGTCAGTCAGTGAGTTTCTTATATGACAGCGATCTTCACTTCTCTCTCCACATTTATAAAAGATTATTACACATGGACAAGTAGCAAAGAAGAAACTGATGCTTAATTGAAATTATTTAGTTATTTTATTACTCAATAATCAAAATAAATGTAAAATAAATCACCTTTAATTTACAGGTAAATAAAAAGGTGAAACAAATATTTAACTCACCATAGACAGTGAGACTGAAACTCTTTATCACACGGTTGCTCTGTAGTTTATAGAGTCCAGCATGTTCAGTTCTGGTGTTTGTGATGATCAGAGATCCAGTTTGATGATCCACCTTCAGTCTGTCTCTGAATCTCCCGTCAGGAACATGATCATATACAGTGACTCTCTCATCCATTACAATTATTTGAGCTATTACAGTGTTTTCAGCTCCAAACCTCCACCGAATCAGATCTTCATCCATTAGTTCAGTAAAACCAGAGTTTAGAGTGACTGAATCTCCCTCCAGCACTAACACTGACTTCACTGTAACCGTATCACCAAACACACCTGATAAACACAGTCACAGATTTGATGATTTGAATATTCCACACAGAAAAACTGCAGCCCAGTTCAATCTTTAAAGCCCTTGATTTCGGCGGATCGTGATTTGATGATTAGCCCAATTAAGTTATATGAACTTACTTTTCCTCTTTAACTCCATTTGTCATTTTAAGTTTTGGATATTGAACTAAAGTTTATATGTTCTTGAAAATGAAATGTAAAGTAATACGATGTCTTGACTTCTGAGTTTTGTCTGGCTTGTAAAATTCATTTAACTCGATCGTGTCTGTAAGTCATATGTTGGGGAGGGTGGAGACCGCGAAATACAGAACGTTAGTCATCGCCATTTTAGGTGCAGCTGCCTGGAGACTTTACATGAATTCGTGTCGAGAAACACAAATAATGCGAGGAAGCTGAGTTTTTTTTTTTTTTTTTTTGTAATGATAAATTAATAATGTTGCGATTTATTGCGTGTTTTTGACCGTGCTCCGCGAATGTAATATGAGTTTTCCCTCGTTTATTCACTGCTTTCCAGGGCCTCAGACGCTAAAAAAGTTATATCACTTCAGTTCACAGTGCTTATATTTTAGTTGGTCTTCGACCTTAAGTCTTCACTTATTATTATTTATTTCAGTTGTTGCGTGTGAGAACATTGACCGTGCTCCGCGAATGTAAGACCGCGGCCAATTGAGCCGCAATCTGTGAACACCCGGTCCGGTTCCGCCACCTGTATTTTGCTGCAGGATACATCAAGCTTCCAAAAAGCGTCTTTCTCAGCTGTGCTGTGCTGTACTGTATTTGTACTGTAATTCCAAAAACAGACAAACATTCAAGTCCAGGCAGCGGCTGTTCACAGATGACGTCTCACTTGACGGGGCAATGTAAGGACCATAGACTGTATAAAAATTATGAGATAATCAAGATGCATGATGTAAGAAAATATGTTTACACATTGTTAATGTACTGATGATACTGAATTCACTGTAGAACACAGTGGGCCTCATTTATCAATCTAACGTAGAAACGAGCGCAGATCTGTGCGCACAAATCAATTTACGACAGAGTTCACGTGTGATTCATGAAACATTCGTATGCCGCCAATCTCATCGTACGAATGATCGAATGTTGATAAATGTGGCGGGAGAAAACAATCGTCATTTGAATATAACGCCCCTAAACACAACCTGGTTTAGAAGCCTGTCCCCGTAGAGTTTACGACACCGATAAACGAAACCCGGCCAAAAAGAGGAAGTAATCTCGTGAAAGAGAAATTGATCTTACTCCAAAAACACCCGTTAACCTTGTAGGCCTAATTGCAAACAATTAGGCTACATTAATATATAATTTATATGTAGGCCTATATTAAAATACTGGTAAATATAAACAGCCTATTTAGTTCCCCTCACTCTACAACAAATATTTTAAATGTAACGGTATTCAGAACAGAACAAGAATGAAAAATAAGTAGTTATAAAATTATATTTTAAACTGTAAAATAAAACACAAATTAGGTTATTGGCATTCATTATAAACAGCATACCAGTGGTGGACGAAGTACACAAATCAAGTACTTGAGTAAAAGTATAGATACGTATAATAAAATATTACTCCAGTAAAAGTAAAAGTACTCAGTTTTCAATTTTACTCGAGTGAAAGTACACCCAGGCAACGATTAGTTCTGTGAAACAAAGCAAAACCAATGTTACACCGTGTCTACGGACGTGAGCGGCGCTGCGCAACAAATCCCCGACAGAAAACTGCTGCCAGGTTCTGCAAGCTTGCGTACACGAGCTGAGACCAGACGTGAGATTTGATCATAGCCACCGCTCACTTCCATATTGATAAATTCCACGTTTTGCGTTGAAACGACCGTACGCTCAATTTTCTGTCGTACGTTCGTTTAGTAAATTAGGCCTACTGTAGCATTTTTACAGTCTTTTACCGTTAAATCCACGGTCATTTTTTACAGTGTATGTGTAGGGAAAATGTCAATCCGCTTAACTATCACAATATTTTATCATTATTATTATGTCACAGAATCAGTAATAATTCATATTAAAGTGCTTTTTAGTCCCTTTTTTTTACTGTCAGTCAATCTAAGTACTATACTATATATCGTGCCTAAACATGTCATCAACAACATCATGTACAAATATAAAGTACAAATGTAACAAAATATGAAATGAGTTGACCATTGTTTAGTTTAGTTTTTTTCTGTATCTGAAATATAGATATTTCATTTGTACATGATGTTGATCAAGTGTTTACTATAAGGAAAAACCTTTGAGCATTCATTGGAAATAGACAAATTTCACATGCTTGTTCTTATTGCTTTTAGTAAGAGTTTACTACATGAGTATTGTTCAACAGTCAATGACCATGTATTGTGCAAATCATTCAAAGGTCAAAATGTTACATGTACTTGTTTATATAGAGTACACTTACAATCTTTAAAGAAATTGATGAGCCGTTATTTTGTATCATTACACACGGCCTGCCACTCCTCATTTCATTTTCCCAGTTCATGCCTTTTTCTTTCCACCTCACTTACGTTTTCTATACCTCTTTTATACCACTCATCTACCTTTCTTCTAGTTCTGTATATTAGAGAAACTTCGATGTTTTAATGAAATTGATGTTTAAGCACTTGTGCTCTTAAATGGCTTTTTAAAACCTGTTTTCCTAACAAGAATTTGTATCCTCAAACCAATGTTAAAGCTTGTTCAACATTGCTTGAACTTATTTCAATAACATTTTTATATTTTTGAGCAGACCAGTTATAAGTCTATTTATTATGAGCTGATTTGAGTTTTCTTGAACTGATAATGTGACGTAAGTTGTTTTAACTCAGAGCATCAAGTTGAAACAACAAATGACCATTAGTTTAATAAATTGTAAAACATAACTTCTTGAGTTGAAAGAGTATATTTAAGTTGAGTTAACTCTTAAGGCAGCAGGTGAACATTAATTTGTAAGTTTAACCAACTTGCAATGTTTTAGGTTCACAGGTTCACCATGCGGTCTTATTATAATTAGCAGAGGTAGAAAGTAACTAATTACATTTACTCGCATTACTGTAATTGACTAGCTTTTTTGTGTAGTACTTTTTAAAGTAATTTTTTAATTCTGTAATTTTACTTAAGTATGTTTTGTTTGAAGTATGTACTTCGCTACATTTTAAAACACATTAATTGCGGAGTAAAAAAAATTGCACCCTCGAAACTACTGCAGTAAATAATGGGCAGGAGAGCAAACTGGCGCTAAAATCACAAGAAAGATGCAGACGGACAAGACAGGCGTTATGGTGCAGACCCAGCTCAAAACTAAACCCCGTCGTATTCTGCTGAAGTTGAACTCGAAGTAAATGAAGTGAACCCCTGGTCATATTTATGCTCTATTATGCAGTGCAAGCTGTGTTTGCCTAGGGAGACCAAAGTAGCAGCTTATAAAATCTGGACATCAACCCTTCGCAAGCATGTTAAGGTAACTTGCATCGTTGCATTGTTGGGTAAAATGAAGCTTTGATAGTTTAGCAAGAGGTTTTGCACAAATTAGCCAAAAAGACAGTGGTGCAGGACTCTTCTGCGATAATATCGTAATTGTTGTTTTAACGATGTGCGATTTGACGTTATCAAGCATTTTGCAAAAACTAAACAAAACACTCCTACAGAGTGCAGTGTAGTAGATTAGACTAGTGCGCGTGCGCATTTAGAGTGCGTTCTTCTTTCACTGCGTGATTCAGTCTAATTAGAATGCTCACAAAATTGAAGATATAGGGGCAGAAAATGCATATATTTATATAATTTCATATAGTTAATCAATATCACACGAAGAGTGCCATTTTTTTCCTGCAAAAATCAGCACGATTATATATAGATTTTTTTTTTTTTTACAACAGTTCAATAAACAAGAAACAAAAATATTTCGACAACAAAAATAATTCCAAACACAGCCACAACACTTTTGTTCCTCTGAGCAACATTTCGTTCCTGAATGAATCAACCGTTTAAATGATTCGGTTCAATCGCAATGACTCACTTATTAACAGTGACTTGATGCCACCTACTGGTAGTTTTAATTACACATTTTAAAAATCTATATATATATATATAAATTTCAAATATGAGTTCAATACGGAAGTTCTAAGTGGCCATGCATTATTATTATTTTTTCCTTCTTGTTTTCTCGTTATCACAACTTAATTTTCTCGTGATCTCGACATAACGAGTTGTTTTCTCGTTATCACGACTTAATTTGTGATCTCGACATAAGGAGTTGTTTTCTTGTTATAACGACTTAATTTTCTCGTGATCTCGACATAACGAGAGTTGTTTTCTCGTTATCACGACTTAATTTTCTCGTGATCTTGACATAACGAGTTGTTTTCTCGTTATCACGACTTAATTTTCTCGTGATGTCAACATAACGAGAG
>NW_015541030.1:137656-141961 GCF_001515605.1 Sinocyclocheilus anshuiensis | reverse complement strand
GAGTTGTTTTCTCGTTATCACGACTTAATTTTCTCGTGATCTCAACATAACAAGAGTTGTTTTCTCGTTATCACGACTTAATTTTCTCGTGATCTCGACATAAAGGTTGTTCTCTATAATAATAAATATAAATGTATAAAACAATAAATTATAATAGCATATGCACAGACAAGCAGATGAGTCCAGGAAGCGAACGCAACGCGTTTTTATTATAGCCTAACTGTTTTCTATGGGTAAAACACAACGCGTTAAACGCATTGCGTTCTTATTGTGGGCTAATTTGCTTGTCTGTACATAGAATTCTTTATTTATGATATGTTTACTGAGTTTGGTCTTTTAAAAACACTGCCTTAACGCATTAATACGTGTTGTCCTTAAGGTATTCTATGGGATGAAAACACAACGCGGAATTAAACGCATTGCGTTCTTATTATGGGCTCATCTTCTTGTCTGTACATAGTATGAATTACTAATAATGTGTATACTGAGTTTTGTCTTTTAGAAACACTCTCAATTAACGCATTAAGCCAGATTAAGCGTTTTAGAATGTCACCGTCAAGGATGCGTTCGTTACTATAGCAACAGTAGACTCACGATGCATATCTAGTGGATATACAGTATAGAACTCCCCATCAATAATTCTATACTGCCATCTGTTGGCGCAGTTGTGTAAGAGAACAACCTTTGTTAGGTCGAGATCATGAGAAAAATAAGTCGTGATAACGAGAAAACAACGTTTGTTATGTCGAGATCACGAGAAAATTAAGTTGTGTTCACGAGAAAACAAGAAAGAAAAAATATATACTAATGCATAGGGATGGGTATCGTTAAGGTTTTAACGGTATTACTACTCTTAGAGCTGAATTAACATTGCATTATTTTCTGAAATGTAAAATAAATATTTAATTAAATTAATATAAAACATCAATTTGTAAATGCACCAGTGTGCATGCATTTTTAGTGTTTTATACATAAGATAAGATACAGTAAGAACATGAACAAAGAAACAAAGTAAAACAAACTGACAAATACAATAAAACAAATATACAAATGATATGAAATAAACAGTGCTGTCATTTTTCCATTTGACGTTAAGTTTGGGTTTTAGGGAGGAACGAATGCGCTGTGAAGGGAAAGAAGTTGCACAATACGAAACGCACACTGTAAAAAATGACCGTGAATTTAACGGTAAAATACTATAAAAATGCTACAGTAAAAACCTGTTAAATGGTTAAACGAAACGCAGCTAGTTTTTAATAGCTTTACCTCATGTCTTCTTTTGTATAATCCTTAGAAATCAAAATCGAAATAAAAAAAATAAAATTAGCTTAATAAAACCGCCACAGGCCTAAAGTGTAAGCAGATGTTTGAATATTTAGTTCTCTCTTCTATCATAATTAAACAGGGCTTTCATGTTGCGTGTGCTGAAGCTCCTCCGCGTGGGCGCGATCTCGCTTCTGAATTGGGAATAGCAAAAATGCATCATAGACAAATGTTTGAAAAACAGCTGGCGACTCTGGCGAGTTAGAATTTGCAAGATCATGTATATATAGCAATAATAAATGTATGTGTGTTTTATTAATTTCTCCAGTACCGATAGCAGAACCGTTAACGTCAGAGCTTATCGATACTCCGGTCTTTCATAATTTAGATTAAATACCGGGTTTCGGTACCCATCCCTAGTGCTGAGTAAATATCAGAGGCAATCGGTAGGTTAACCACAATTTAAATTTTACTGTAAGTGGTTTAGGGTTTGTTTCTTTTTTTTTTCAAAACAAAAAGTGGGTGCACCCGCTAATTAACTATACATTACACAATAAATCACCTTCACAATCAATCAAATTAAATGACCACAGTTAGTGATAACCAACGGGTAACTGCAGTATGCAACTGGTATGCAAATTAGTCTTTCAAAGTCAGATGTCAATCTGAATAAAAGGTCTGATCAGTCTTTTCCTTTAACTGGAACTGGTGTCTCTCAGATTTTTAGTTCCCAAGGAGAAAAATAGTATCAGTCACTGGAAGCAAATTTTTTTTTACTTGGTAGAAGAAAATTATAATGAAAAACTGTCCTTTATTCCAGGTCCGTGATCCTTTCAGTCAAGGTGGGAGGCTCGCCATCAATTATGGAAATCCACATGAAAGTTCATCCTCACAAGGGAAAAGAAAAAAAAACCCGGCCTGTCCATTCTCGTCTGGTTTTTTTTCCACAGGTACACGCAATCAAAATGGCGTCAGCAAACCGCAGTGACACGCACAGAACATGCGGCCTGAACCAATCACACCGCAAACGAACAATCCACCACATAACATCACAATATAACACTGTTTAGTCTTATATGCATAAAACAAATACAACTCTTACATACAATCTGTTGTCATTCATTTTATCACTTGTAGAACTCACCAATTCCGCACGCAAGTTTTGTGGTGCAGGAGTAACACAAACACGCCGAATCATCTAATATATTGTGTTTACGGGCTGTTTTGATCAGTTAATAGGAAGCTTGAATTAATGAAAGATCGTATTTTTCTATTTTTACATTCTCTCGTCAGATCAGGTTTCTCTGTCGCTCTGTATCAGTCTACTAGCCTGCACACGCTAGCCACAGGCAAGTGGGCGGAGCCAACATCCTACCGCTCCGATTGGTTGCTTCTTAGTTCTTAGTTTTCAATCCAAAAACCCAACTATAAATATTTTTTATCAATCTATGTAGATTTTCATTCATATGAATGGTCATTATATTGAATTCAAACAATGATGTATATAATAATATTCATCACAGCAATCATTTAACAGGGGTTACAAATGTCTAATCAGAGGCGTTTTGATTCATCACCGCGGAGAACGCCGGCCCGGAGTTGTTCAAGTGTGCGTGCTTACTGACTGAATTCTGAATGTGCATTCGCAAAATCTGTCATAATCATAAACAACAAAGTGCAAAATAAATGTAAGCGATCAGCAGGGCAGGATTTACGGGGCCGGGGGCCCCTGGGCTTGAGGTTATGTTTGGGCCCCATACCTATACTACAAATGCCCTCAACTAGAACATTATTATGGAGTAACACAAAATACACAAAAATTTAAATATGCTTTCAGGTTCATATACTGTATACAATTAATAGGCAACATGTCTAGCCTAGTCAAAGTTTAGATGTAATATTAAATAGTCACTATAATACAATAAACAGGATGTGATCTCTCAGTTGAGAGATCAAAACCCTGAAATAACACTGAGCAGAAAAAAACAAAGAGATGTATTATTATGAAAATGTATTGTCATATCTGTGTCCTTTTATGTCAGATTCTTACATTTAATAAATTCAATCTGAATAAAAAAACATGTTGGCTATTAACAATCAAATGAAATCACTATAAACAAAATCCATAGAAGGATTTTGCATCAGTTATGTTAAGTTTAAATACAACATTTTAATGTAGAAATAATAAATGATTGCAAAAATGAAATAATGAGCTACTTTTTAAAATATGAAACTACAACCACCAGTAGGTGGCAGCAAGTGACTGTCTTAATGAGTGAGTTGAATCCATACATCAACCGATTTGTTTAAAATGCTAATTCATTTAACTTAGCAAATGACTGTACTTATAGCCTGTTTGAACCATTTACTGGTCCGTGTAATGCTGAGAAACAAAACACTGTGTTGCTCGGAGACGCATTGATGGGGCAAAACAGAATTTTGTGTCTGAAAGTTACTCAGTAACTTGTTGTTTATTGTACATTTGCGATCGTGCAGATATTCGGAAAAACAGGACTCTAGTTTGTGTGACAGGCTAACTCCTATATCGTAGGCATTCACTCATTAAATGCAGGGTTCATTCAACCAATAAATTTCAATGACTTTTAAGGCAATATTCATGACCTAATGCTCCATTATTTTACACAAATGTTCAGATTTATCATAGCATATGCTAAGGAAAATTAATGATTATTAATGCTATTTGTTTGCTTTCTAATAAGCACAGGCTGCGACTGCGCCAGACGTTACTTCATGCAGAGAACATAAGTTAGGCTACATAATCACATAACTGAATGCCAGAATGTTAAGTATATTGTAATTTGCTTAGCCAGTATTATAAATTAAACTCAGGACCTGAATTTCGTTTTAGAAACAGTTTTGGTGGAAAACATTCAGGTACAGAAATGCTGCAGAAATGGAATAAACTGTAAATGAAAAACAGTAAATTCACTGTAAATTAAACAACAGATTAATTCTTAAAATTAAAGTTACAAAAGTTATTCAGTCAAGAGCAGTGAGTGATTTTGCCTTTTGTTGTTAACA